>NC_049993.1:17059564-17062323 GCF_000003815.2 Branchiostoma floridae
CAATCCTACCTTAACGCCTGGGTCTCGCTTAAATATTACAACCAAACAAACTAACAGCCACAGGCCACTCAATGGCACGACAACCGTGAATCTCTTTCTACAGATGGTAACCATTCAAAAACTGTACGGAGATGCATAATAACATCGACTTAAAGGTGGGGTCACACCTGCGTATATATTTAAGTCCGTATGAGGCGCGCATGGGAGTATTTGCCTCCACCAGGCCCCACAGGTCGTTGGAAAATAGAAATTGGACAAACGTAAACAGGCAACATGTCAGACGAGTTAGCTGGGTCGCTAACCATACTTCTCGGTCAGCTAAGACATCTGGCATGTTATGTATCTATATATGTCCAATTTGTGCTATTTTTCCCGCGACCTGTGGAGCCTGGTAGAGACTAAGACCTCATACGCACCTTAAACGGACTTGAATATATACGCATGTGTGACCACACCTTTAGGAGCCTGATCTCTGTCTGACACTGCTCAGCTAGTATAGCAACTCATCGACGTATACGCATTCGACCAACTTTGTGATAGCAACTGCATGGTTATATACATATAACAGTGAACAGTCTGTCAAACATAAAATAATTGTTTTGTTAATTGTTTTGTTGAAAGCTTTAAAGATATACGATATCAGGGCTCGAAATACTGGGGTTTTGTGCACCCAGGTGCACCCAAAATTGGAGCTGTGCACCCAATTTTTTTCTGTGGGTGCACAGGGTACTAATTTAGTAGGTTTGCAATTAGGTTATTCTGATATTCTACTTTATTCTATGTGCTGCACCCAAAAATATTTTGGTGCACCCAATTTTCTAGGTTGGGTGCACCAGTGCACCTATTCCCAAAAAATGGATTTCGAGCCCTGGATATACATGTGGCAAAAGTTTAACGAACCTTAAACACTAGGTTCCAGTCCCCGCATTCCTGTTTCCATTTCGGCGCCACCATGTCCCTCTTCTCCATGAACGGAGTGGGATCCACCAACCCTCCGGACTCCGTCTGTCTGATGGCGAGGTGGATGTGGTTGGGTTGGCAGGCAGATGACGTCACCGTACCAATCAGGGTTCCTTTGAACACCTATGAGGAATACGGCAATGAAATAGTTTCAAACAAATATGTGTCGGCCAATACATTTTGTTTAATATATAGATGCCAAAAATGTCAAAGAGCTTGACATATTTTCATAAAACCCCCTTGTTTTTTTTTTGTTTGAACCTTTGTTTATTCATGAAAGCTCAAATCGGCCTGCAGGAAGTTTTTCATTCAGGCCACGAGGAAAGAGGCAAGGGTCATAAAGTAAAAGTATATAACAGAGATATAGTTTACATGGTTTAAAGTCCTAATGAGTCTCTATAAGTCTATATACACAATTTTTACATACATGGTACAAAATACATAGTAGTGACAGCTGCACTACATGATTCGAGTCCGTTCATGTTCTGTTGGTCGTTCCCGTTACTGCTACAGAACAGGGGCAAACCCCGCTATATTTAAATATGTTTATTTTATAATCGAAAGGTCTTCTTACCTGTTTACCCTCTTTCGCGGTGAGGAAGTTCACATTATCAATAATAATTTCTAGTTTTTCCATCGAGTCTGTCGTTATGGTCACTTGGTTATTGCCAGATCCTCTTATAGTGCCGGAGAATGGTGCACCGATCTGGAAGTAAAGGTGCAAAAGGTATCTCTTTTGTACAAATGGCTTCACAAAAATAATTGTAAACTAATTTCACCGGTCTCATATAATGGACAGTTAGCGTTAAGATGTATGCCATCTTATACGTTTGTTCATAAACTTTTAGCTTTTATACCAACGTAACAATTCGAAACAATCAGTATGATTAGCAATCAGTGTGATCAGCAAATGACAAAAATATATCATTTCACAAGTTGCACTCAGTTTCATGGAGTACAAGGTATTTGACACAGATATTACTATGTTGATGCTTTTCTGATGAAAGATACATTACACAAGATACTTAAAAGATACATAAGAGGAGCATTAAGATTACTGCTCACCTGTTGTCCCGCGGCTGCCTCCAGAAGCACCCCCTGTTCAGCGTACTTCCCTTTTCCCGTACTCGGGTAGAAACCGTCTCCACAGGAGTCGGACTCCAGGTACTTTCTGGGGAAATCCTGGTCAGCCTTGTTCCCGAAGATTTGCTCAATCAGGGATTTAGCTTCGTCGTAACTGAAATAGGGAAATGACGTACAGCGAAGAACATTTAGAAAGCAGCGAAGAAGATACCAAAAATAGGAAATGTACAATTAATACGTAATATCTCGTCCCTGTCCCTCATAGGCCTGCATTACATTTCCGACCTGCCAGCTTTGAATTTCGGTAATGAAAGTATGATATCAAAGACACAAAACAACACAAGACGTAACGAAAATAGTCGTGGTCATTATTGCGTATACGTAAACATTTTATTTTCGTTTCTACAAACATTGGAAATCTGACGTTAGTCTTAAACAATATTTAAAAAATTCGTTTGTAGAGTTTGTTGGTGACGTCATCATCATCGTTACGGGCTACTTGTCCGGAACAGGTCTACTCTCTCCTTCCAAACGTCTCAGTCCCCATAGCGTTCTCTAAGTCCTCAACCCGCAATCCCACATCACGAGCAAGCTGGTCTATGTATGTTAGTCGAGGTCGCCCGGCATGTGCATACCCGGGTGTTGGCTTCCACAGTATGAGTCCACTAGCAAGCTCTGCTTTGTTCCTAAAACAATGACCGGCAAATCTGGTCCTA
>NC_049993.1:17062423-17065788 GCF_000003815.2 Branchiostoma floridae
ATATGGCGGGTATCTAAGCTATCGAAAGACAATGGTGACGTACCCCTTTTTAATACCCTGGTAGCCGTCTTTGATGGACTTGATGATTTTCGCTGTCTCGTCGTAGGAGGAGAGGAAGATGTCGGGAATGCCCTTCACTTCTTGTACGGGGCCGAGAAGTCCGTTCATCAATTTGCGCAACTCGGCCACGATCTGTTTCTTCGCTTTACTCTGGAACAGCATGACAGAGTATTGTATTATTTTTGTAACTCTATATACAGACAAAAATCTCCAAGCAGATCCAACGGTAGCATAAGATAATATCAAAAGCTGGCAGAGGAGTAAGGCCGGCCTAGGAGTGGCTCCAGTAGCCATATACTCGTAGGTTGGCTACACGCCTTTGTCAGCTACTATCTTATGCTATTGTAGGATCTGCTTGGAGATTATGCAGACAAGTCTTAAACACACTTAGAGGGCTAGGAGTCGTCATCGCCTGTCAGAACATCACGTAGAGTATCTTCGCCTGTTATGCATTAGCAGATTGATTGATTTTCTACAGAAAGATGTCTTCAATCATGAAACATCAGTATCAATACTCAATGGTAATTAAGGGAGTAACTACTATACTGGGCGCCACGCGCTTGAACTTTTTACTCAGGTAGATAGATAGTTACAAATTATTTGTAAGATTTAAGGTGCGACTGGACTCTAACTATACTGTGCTGTGTCTTCCAAAAATTTTCTGTTTTATCATTTATTTATTGGTTTTGTTGTCAGAGCGTCCGTCATGACGAAAAAGACTGTGATGATGATGGTTTGGCTGTTCAGCACGTACAGCCGGGGTTGCCCAACTAGCCCGCGGCTATTACAAAGGGTTAACCCTGTTTACAAAAATAACAACGACAATACATATGACTGGAAAATAAAACAGGAAAACTATTCTTAGAAAAAAAACTAGTGTATGCAGCATCTACAATCATGGTATCTATAAGGAGAGGTCAGGGTCAGTGCATTTACATGTAAGGTTCGCCAAGACAGTCCCAGAGTTTGTCTGATGATGTGTAGCTACAATAACTTACAGTGTCGGCTCCAAATAAGCGTTTGATGAAGGGCTTAGACCGCACTGCCCAATCTTTTAACTCTTGGAGGGAATCATCCGCCACTGAGATGTCATCAACAAGCTGTGTGAGGTCTTCTTTCAGGTTCATCCAGTGGAGCTTCTTGTCTGGGATACAAATTAGACACAATTTATCTTTTATTCACATTTGTTTAAAGAGGATTAGATGCTTATCTATGCCATTTCCTCTTACATATAAACGAAAATAAGTCGACACACATACAAGGCTGCGAACATTAAATAACAAAGTCAAAAAATAATGATAACGATGTGAAAATAAACAAAAAATCTAATAAAAGAGTGAGGTGCAGCTGGTATACAAACTTAGGAATAATGAAATAAGACTATAATCAACTAAAACTAAATGACAGTTCTGAATGGTAGATAGTATTGCATTTCCCCTGAGGAAAGTTAGACACTGTACTCAATGCAAAAGTTTTTTCACGTAGCCTGAGGTCATTGACAAAAATGACTTACAAACAGATTATCCAATAGCTGTGTTTTATCACATTGAAAGATCAGACATACCCTCGTTAAACAAGAGGGCCTTCTCGATACGCTGTTTCGCCTCGATTAAACCGGACACCGCAAACTTGATCCTGAAATAATATAATTATGAGTTTCATTAAACATATTATGTCATGCCTGTGCCGCGATAACATTTGATACTGGTGTTCAGGACCGGGTGATAAGTTTCCGTATCACACGGGGTTCTAAGTTGCATCACACGGGCTCCCATTGGATAAATCGAACGCACCCCGCGCGCCGAATGCGGCGCGGTCGAAGTTCGAATGCTGGAATTGGACGTTTGTATTCCTGTTATTACAATGTTTATTGGAGCACGCCAAATATTACAGACTCTTGGCGCATTTCTGATTGAAGCTTGTGTTTTCTCTGCTGAGTATAACATAAATAAAGTACAACACGGTGTACTATATTAATCACAGAGAAGTACGTAGTCCTTCTAAGGAACACACCAACTTCACAGACTCACGGCGGGGCATGCGCAGCAGCTGGTCACATTACACTAAACGACTTGTCACACCTAGCCAAAAGATTGCTGCTATTCGGGCTTAGGCTCTAGTATGAACAAACCACTTCTTCTTACATTGTGACACCTTTGTAGATGTCTTCTATGGCAGTCTTTGGTGTCTTGATCAGCCGCCCGATGGAGGACACGACCATCTTCACTCCCTTTTCTATCTGGTCGGCAGCCCAGGGGAACGTGATAGTGACTGCATCTGCAATGGCCTGCAAGGAGGGGACTAGTTATTTATCCATCATATCATTATTCGCCCAAAAGCAGTCACTTCATTTGCATACTTGTGACTTCAACATGCGGCCTTAACCGAGGACATGCTGTGTCATACTCACATGATAGAACTCCATGACGTCATCCTTGACGTCACTGATGAGCGTGCTGACTCGCTGGACCACATGTTTGACGTTCTCCACGACCGGATGGAGGTTGGTGTACTCTCCGGCTTTCCTGGTGAAATTCTTCGCCTTCACCTTTAACTCTTTAACTTGGTCGGGGAACTTCTCCACCGACTTAATGATGTCATCGAAGGTGCCGTCAATGGAGCCCGTCTTTCTGTTGAAACATTATTGATAGGTGTCGATCAATCGCCTTAATATCACAGAAGGTTGCGTATTGGTTATTTTGTTTTTCTTTTCTTGTATTTATCTATCCTTGTATGTGTATTCGTTTGCGGTGGTGGCATGAATATAAGTCATGACTTGAGCCGTCACCTTGTCTTGTAAATATATGGTGCAATGAAAAGAATAACAAAAATATCACAGAAGGGGCAGTACTTTAATTACTTCATTGGAATCTGAAGACCTTCAAAGTGTTACAGCTACAGTTTTGTCTGCTCCCTAACACTTTCGTCAAAATCGCAGGTACAAAGTAATGTTTTCGATGATACAAGACGTCTCTCTACAAGATTGTTTCCTTCTATTATTTATACAGAGGAATCGTTTTTTGTCACCCGGGTGATTGAACTAGACAAGTATTACTTATGCACTCGTGGTTATGTCGGACAGTTATGGTGTCATTATACCCCCCTGCACATTAGGCGAAAATCGATCGGACGACGAGGCTGCGAGCTCTAAGATACTAGGAGGCATGACCCTGCTGCCGACGAAAAATGACAGAATTCCCCCCTTCCCGTCCGGGGAATGTCTCTTCGAAATTTAGAGCTCGCAGAATCTTCGTCGATCGATTTTCGCCTAATGTTAGGGGGGCAGTATGGCAACATAACTGTCC
>NC_049993.1:17065888-17124900 GCF_000003815.2 Branchiostoma floridae
GGGTTACTATTGAGTACAAACTCTTCACACGAGGAAAGTTCTAGATATTTTAGATTCCCTTATACGCCTACATCCATGTTTTTTGTCACTGGTAGTTACTTGAATGATGGATTACTAGCATTATTAGCATGCCACGTGTCAGTACACTATTCTTACCTTCCCAGAAGTTTCCTGAAACGGATGATGTTGTTCTTTACGTTTCCAACGACCTGGTTGATCACGCCGTCAAACTTTTTAACCAGTTGGAAAATCTCTTCGTAGTTGAACTCCTGTAGAGCGAAATAGTAAGCAAGAGCTTAACATTTGAGTGTTACAAAAATTCTTAATCTCATAATTGCATTCACAATGGATATTTCCCCTGTTTGCTTCAAATACAACATAAACATATATATATATATATATATATATATATATATATATATATATATATATATATATATATGCGTGTGTGTGTGTGTATGGATCAGGCAATAAATACTGAAGTTTCCGTTAAGTTTGTTTGAACCACTTTCAATTCGCCTGAAACGAAGTACTTTTAGTGGCCTTTAATCAGCACAACACGAATACATTGAAACGTCTCGATAAGCCTATACATATATCAAACTATTAAGAATTCTAAAAACGAAACCCATTACTGTCTAATCCAAGAAGAAAAATGTAATGTCTATTTATTTTCTTAGTAACATGCTTTTATTTCCATGTATGTAAATACTGGGCCCTATTGAAAACCAGTTTCTCTAAACTGAATAGGCTACCCAGGCGTTTGAAAATAAACAAACAAACAAACAAAAAACTGTCATACATGGAAAACGTTGAATTCGTATTCTGCCTGTCCCTTGAAGCAGACTCTGGCATCCAGGAATGTCCAGTCGATGCCGATGATCCCCACGTGTATCTTAGCATATGCGTGGTCCAGCACGTCGACATAGAACCCGCCCTTCAGCGGTTCTGGAAAGGGCAAGGTAGAGTTTTAGTTTCTGTCATAATTTTCTTTAATGTTAACGTATAGCCATTAAAGATGTTATTTTGTAATCTTTGTGCTAGCCTTTTAGATGGATCACAGAGCGATGTTAATACTTCTTCCAATACTGCATATAAAATTCAGACAGTCACAGTTTTACATTGTACAGTAAACGATTGGAAACAGAAATTATTTTAGATGAATGATTAGAAGATTACAATAGACTTTTATGCGTCTGCCTGTATTATTGCATGAGGCAATTTAGTACCCGGACTACCATTGTACTTTGAGTGTGTTGTTGTTATCTACATAAACTAGCAAACCAGTTCTCTCCCTCCCTCTCTCTATCTACATATCTATCTACCTCTATCTCTTTCTCTCCCATTTTCTCTCAATGTAGGTTACCTTTATTTGTGAATACTGTACTCACTCAAATCCAGTTCCATCTCGTTCCTGATGACCAGGCCCAAGGAGGCACCGATCTTCTCGGAGCCGATCCGCTTGTGCCAGTCCATGCTCGGCGTCTCCAGCTTAAAGTGGTGACCCTTAAACAGCTTTCCTAACTTTTCCACGGCCTCACTCAGACCTCTCTTTTCTCTTCTTTCTGCAATCGCCGTATAGTTCTGATACCTGGAAATGCACATTAGCCAAATCATCACTATTAGAACTGAACTGTAGAAAAATAATGATATAAACAAACTGATGGTATCGAAATGAGACGAGACAAGATTTCAAGAATTGATAAATGATACAACACATTACAAACATAACGACAGCAAAGGGTCCAAAATTATTTGCATACGTGTATCATTACAGAGAATACGAAATAAAACATATCTTTATATTTTCTGTAACAAGACTTGATCCTTCGTAACCCTACCTATGGTTGATTTGTTGCTGAGCCGTCCACAGATGGTTTGCCCGGGGATGTCCCAGGTAGTCCAGAGCGGCTGCGTACCGCACGTGGCCGTCAGGATCCTCTAGCGCCACGCGCAGGATCTCGTCTGCTGCCTGTTGTTAGATAGGATCAAAGGATTGGATTAGTACAGATCAACGTACCCTGCTGCTTTACCCATTTCTACTAGTTAAAAGGATATCAAGAAAAGTCACGATCCAACATTTTGTATTCATTTTGATTAATACAAAGGTACGCAGACATACTTCATTGTGTGAAACTCCATTCTTTCTTCCTCAAGTAATGAATTGAATTGAAATGCATTGTGATCAATTAGATGAAGACTTTGGCAGGGTGTTATTTACCTTCTGATGATCATAGCTTTTCAGCGCGGTCATGCTGGTCCTCTTCAGTACAGAAGGTGCGTCAGTACTGTTCATGTAGGACACCAGGTAGTCATAGGACCTGTCCATCCCGGCGTTCCCCAGGGCGCCCAGGATCGTGGCCTTTTCGTGCAGGTGACTGCTGTACTCCTCTTCTGTCAGCACGGATCGCAGCTGCCGGTGCTTCCACGGGTCTTTGGGGAACGGGATGTGAATTTGGGGCAAGGAAATAACCTTAATATGTTGAAGATTGCTTAGTTGAAGTTAATACATCCTTGCAAATGGTAGGGAGAGAGACAGGCAGATAGGCAGGGAGACAGAGAAAGATGGAGACACAGACAGCGAGACAGAAAGAGAGAGACAAAGGGATAAAAAGAAACAGACAGAGAGAAGCAGGGGCACAGAGACAGAGAGTGATAGAGAGAGTGGGGTAGAGATAGAAAGACAGACAGAGATAGAGATAGACAGAAAGAGACCGGCATAGATATATACAAATGTAGATGGGTAAATGTGAATCTACTTACCGTGAATTTCCACCATCCCGTGTAGCCTGTCTATGATGACGTCAGCCCGTGCAGGGTCGGTGGTGTGGATGTTTCCCGCCAGAGTCCCGAGCAGCAGGTGTGCCCGGGTCCAGACGTGCCGGCCGTCCTCCTCGTCTGGGGACAACAGCAAAATAGACTTGATGTTTGAATGTTCAACACCAACGAATTCTATATTACGGAACGAACCCATAACTTGTGATCTATGGCTTTGTAGGACAGAAAGTAAGTTAAACGTAATATAACTTATTGTAGTCTTGCAACCCCCACTGGTGCAAGCGTTCTCTGTATTTGTCAAAGAGGTGAACATTTCAGATTTTGCCAAAGATGAGACTTACCGTCAAACTTCATTTTCCATTTGAAGCACATGTTCTCCACCGTTTTCATAGTGATCTGTAAAAGAATCATAATTCATCAAACAATTAACGATTGGGGATCGTTGACATTATTAGAAGCATTAAGAATCTGAATCTCTGTATGTAAGAAAATAGACTGCTCTTATGGCCCAGTGCTTTTGCTTGGATATGATCATTGGCTTCCGTCCATCTGAAGAGACGATGGGTTTTGGTCATGGTCGACATCTGGAATTTGGTGGCCGATTCTGGAATGTCAGTCTCTGCCACTTCCTGTGGATGAACTGAACTACACACATCTCTGTATCTCAGGTGCGGGCGAACTGGTGGACGTGAACCACACTCGAGCTGGCCATATAGGATGTGATAACCAATGGATAAATCAACTTCTAACTGCACCTTCTAGATAGATGACATAACGCTTAAGATGAAGTACCTCAGGTGGCGGACGTTCCAGCCCGAAGAAATGAAACAGCGTCCTCAGGACCAGCTTCGCGTCCTTCTGCTGAGGCGTCAGCACCAGCTGGGTCAGCAGGGTGAGGGAGGCGTTGGTTGCCATGGCGCCGAGTGCGTCAGCAATTACGTCACGGTTCTCTATGTCGTCCTCTGATGTGGAGTTGGCCGGTATGAAGGTGTTGGCCACCTTGGTCAGGTTGTCAGACGACAGGTGATGCAGCGCCTCCACGATGTTGTGGAAACATGTGATCCTCTCCTGCGATTCTGTATCATTTAATGTTAGAGTTCCTGATTATGAACTTTTTAATGTCGTATGATGATCATGTCAATTCACAAAGAATCAAGGAAAGACGTGTTTACGCTATTAGATACCTTTAAAGTGCCTTAGATATGTTGCTAGTATTCTTGGCCACCGGTAAACGGAACGAATTGACTTGGTAATCAACAAAATGGGGATGGAGAGTAAAGGAAGTGGCACATGTGCAGGTCGACCACAAACAAGAAAGCGTAAAACTACCTCAGGTTAACTGAAACATTGTACATGCATTCGTCAGATATGAAATATAAGTTATTATAAGTGCTAACCTTTAGGCCTGACCGTTCTCATACAAGTCAGGTTACCGACGATGGTGTCTTCTTGGTCTTCCAGGGTCAGGATACGTTTGGGGGGCTTGAAAGCAAAGTTAAAGAGATGAAACAAGGACCAAGTATTCTACCTTCCACTTTTACATGATTGAATGTACGTTTCGCATAATTTAGCACAGAAGCGGACAAATATATAGTATTTCATAAGGTCGTGCTTACTGTCTCTAGGAACAGTTCTTTCGCGAAAAAAAATTCAAAAGAAAGCCAGTACATTGTGTCAGTTTCTTGATAAAGTGCCTTCTATTCATGTAATTAATAAGCGCATTCTAAGAGAGAAGGCTTCAGCCTACCTCATCAATGACGAGAGTACCATGTTTAAACCCCATAGGAACATCTTCGTAGCCGTCCGGTTGGTCGGCTGGTATGACCTGTAGGAGCTTCAGATGGCCATCGGACTCAGCTGTCATCAGCGGAAGGTCTGTGCAGCATATAAGATAGTATAAATGCGAGAAGGGGCTGCACGAGCAACCTCCATGGAGGAGCTCCACAGAGCTGACCTCCATGGAGGTTGCTCGTGCAGCCCCTATTGATAAATGCTGATGCTTGTATCGCATCGAACTGTTAGATGACCCCCATGGAGGTTGCTCGTGCAGCCCCTATTGATGAATGCTGATGCTTGTATCGCTTCGAACTGTTACATTGTAAGAATTAAAAGGGTATCGGAATTTGACAGTGACCTTTTGTCACCTAAATCTTAGGTGGATCGGGAAGGCCTATGTTCTCTTCGGGATAGGAGCTATCTGCGGGGTAAACTATGGCGCTCGATAGTAGTTTTATTCTAGATGCTAGATCTCAATGATTAACTCCAACCGCGTAAAAGTACTTAGTACTACTAAGTGCCTAGTTAATCCAAGAGATGTAGATCTCATTCAGCCCTGAAGAGAGACCACCCGGTGTACGGTAGACGTGATACCATGATTCCATACTTGTACTTACCGTAGTCCTCGTTCTGAAGCTTTTGCAGCTTCTCCGGATCCCCTGGTATGCCAGCATTGGGGTTATACCTGCAACGTTGAAGACTGGTTAGAATACCGTCCTATCCTTCTATTATGACCTTATGATCTTCGAAATTGAAATTCTGTGTCTCGTATTGGCAATAGACATGCTCCGTTCAAGTTTTAAAAGTAGCATTACAATTTGAACAAACTTACCCCGGGGTTGCTTGATTTGGTGAATAAAACATTTCCTTAATTTGGACCGTGTGAGGAACCTCGTGGTCCTTGTGGTAAATAATTTGCTGCAATCAGGAAAGAAATAACTGGTGACACTTCGGCAACTAAGCCCATGGCAGTCCTGTATGTCTTTCTATAAGTGTCGGGTTGATATCATATCATTAAATGTCATAAGCATCATGTTTGACTTATAGACCATTTACAACGATATAGAAATTGCTGTAACACTATATTGTATTGCAAAGGTTTCCATTTTATTTGCTGCTTTTATGCATGCTGCTTCCATCACATATTACTCTTACCTTCTCGTTCTTGGCTTTAGCGTTGCGGACCACGTGACCTTGTTTTGTCCTAGTGAACATAATTCCATCAGGAGTGACCTTGGCTACGTAGGAAAGGTCATCTTCGCCTGAAAATCATGAATATGAATATGTGAATTTGACTTTGTTAACAAGTTCATTTTATTTTGCAACTGATATTCTATAAACAAGACAAACTGATTTTTTGGAGGATAGGGTTCATACCTTCATGCCCTGTTTCTTTCACACTGTAGGCCCATGGTCTGGCACGAGTCATGGTCTTAAACAGACAGATAGAAAAACTGTAATAGCATTCAACAAAATAAATTGTACTGAATAGCATGTCATTTGTTTCATTAATGGCAGTGATATAGCGATAGTACATTATTCCAATTCGCAGTATTTTGGCAGTATTTGCTTCAGACTATTTTCGTTTCTTATTATCGCTTCCCTTGTGCGCAGAATGTTGAGAAACGACCAAAAAGGCGAACAATGCCCCTCACCTGAGGAGTAGTATGGAGGCGTGCAGACAGAAGTCCCACCAGGACCTTCTTCGTGCCCAGCACGTGATGATGTTCATCATGGGGATGGAACACGCGCACTACATCGCCGTTATTAGACACGGTGAAAAGAAACCTGGCAAGAGCACCAAAATATCATCACCATCATCGTACTTCCGGTTACACCGGTGAGGTACAATACATAGTACAGTTTAGCTACAAATAGAGATTGTCCATGTAAAAGGCGGAATTGCCTTTTATGACTGTCCAAAACATCTCTATACACAGGAGGAATTCATTGACATTTGCTCGTGACCGAGCATAAAGATTAAGCCTCAGTTGCTATTTGAGAGTGACGGTGTCTCATGTGACTACTCAAGCTCAGGCCTGTACGGAAAAGTCTAGGACAAATACAATGTAGTTATTTATGTGTTTTGACCAATGATAATCTTTACAACACTCTTTATAACAGGACAAACTAGTTAGAATTGCTATTACAGTTGCTATTCCTTCTCAAGATACAAACATCACCTAGGTGTAAAGCAGTACCTTTTAGAGTAGTCCAGGTCATCTAATACAGCTTGGTTTCCTGTGTGTCAATGAAAATGGCACAGGGTTACTCATAACGTGCAACTGATTTGCATACCTATAACACACTGGCAGACAATACAATTATATAATGCCGCCACATGTCGTCCAGCTGAGCACGTATATAATTTTTTTTAAATGTGTTTATTTGTAAATTCATGCCCGTGGGCTAATTGCAAGGGTACAGACAGTAACAAAGTAACAAGTGAGCTATCTTATGATTCTACATATTTTACTGGGAGGTTCAGTGACTTCTTCTTAGGAGGCAGTGGCTGATGAAAAGTCCCACGTTTTTAATTCTTAGTGGGTTTTGTGATTTTAACAGGAATGTAATTTTTGGAGGTCTACTAGCTGGTGAAAGGTTGGAAATATTGTTTTGATTTTGTCCAAAAGATTCAAACTTGTTTCTTTATATATACGAGTTTCTTTATATATACGAGTTGCAAATACATGATTGCTGTGTATGATTCCCAAATATGTACGGGGTGGGGTGGGGCGGGTTTGGTACGTTTCACACCGCACCGACGCGCACCGTATGAGGAAGTAATTACAGAACCAACGCCGAAGAGGTCAACTTTTTATGACCTAATTAAGCAATCTGCACATGGAGGCTATATTAATGTAATTACAGTATTTCAATAATGAAGTAAAGGATCCATCGGTGTTTCCTTACCATCTCTGTGTGCTATCTCTTGGTCCACGTTGTTCACTACCAGATCACAGATGGTGTTGTTTTCATCATCGTGCCGGAGAGGAATGATGCTGAACTAAACAAAAAAGATTGAGATGGTTGAAATTGAACGAAGTGTCTTAAATACTGAAACACTGCCGTAGAGGATATCGTGTTGTTATCCCCTGTGTCTAGGGCACAGTATTGGCAGGCGGGGCCTATCTTACATCTCTCACTGCCCTTTACCTCGCAAACAGAAGTCAGACAAATGCATTACGGGCCGAATAAAGACCCCGTCACAAATCATGAATTGAGCTCGTCCGACGTGTTTGCAAGCTCCAAATGGGCATTGTTGGCCAAAGAACGACCGACGTCCAGCCATGGCCATTACGCGGGCTTCAGACGATTTACAGCAGCTCGACTGACTTCGACTAAAACACTCACCTCGCTGGAGCAGAGAATGCTGACCATTTTCCAGAGTTTGCGTAATTTGCTGGTGGGGAATCTGATAATGCTAAAAAAATGTACTCAGGTAAATATGTATACCCTCTGACTGTAATTCTAAAACATTACTACTTACTGAAAATTACACTGCAGACACAGAGCACTTTTATCTCTGTTTGACTAGTGCACACAATCCGTTAAGCAGATATTGAAGTCTCTAACACTTCATTCAAGTCTCTAACACTTCATTCTACAATTATATAAGTTGCATCAAAAGCGTTTCAATGTTGTATCGGAACTGAAATTGTGATATTACGGTTGCAACCATTTTGTTGGACTCATCTGGGCTTCATACACAAATGCTCGTACGTCCGTCTGTCCCCAGAAGATGATTGGCACATATTCACAAAGTTTGCGCAATTTCCTAGCGCAATTTGTCGCAGTCCGGTAAGATACACGCTTTGCGTCTAGACCACCAAATAGCACTTTGGCGTTTATAAGTTTTCTCTGACTTTGTATTAGCCAATGACCTTTGATTCAGATAAGACGTAATCCGTTTGACTGACATGTTTGAACATGGAAAGTTGCTAGGGAAACGCGATGTCTAAAGTAACGAGTTTTCTCCAGACCATTTGTGCTTGTTTGATGTGTTGTATTGAGATTCCACAGTTCTCCAAATAATGGATTATGTCGTCGTCTTGGTAGCTATGCCTTGAACTCTGTTTGAATAATGGATTGACAGACTTATTTTACAAACACGGAAGGTTGCTAATAAAGGGGGGAAGACGGCTTTATACGGTGTTGACCATTAGTCATTTATTACGTGTAGGTTATGCGTAAAATTTCTCGTGATTTGGGTACAAACAAGCAATAGCTTATGGAACCATTTAACTTCTTTTATGGAAGGTGACTCATACATTATTCAAGAATGATTTGAATTATTACCTTTGCCAGAATGGCTAAGGTTATGTTTTCGGTTTGGTGGTGTGGTTCTCCCCGTTTGTGAGCAGCATAACTCGAGAGGACTTCGATGGATGCAGCTGATATTTGGTGGGTGGGTAGGGGTGTGGAAGACGAAGGTCGAGTTCGATAATGGGCCTCCTAGCGGCTTGCTAAGGTACTGCAGCAGGACCTGCATGCTTGATATCTCGCGTTCCGGACATGCTGCGGTCGTGATTTTTGAGCGTTAGGGAGCCCTTAAAGCAGGGAGTGATTGCTGCGAGTTTGGGCCCCCTAGTGGCTTTCATGGAAGTGCAGGCGCCGGTTTAATTGCAAACTTTTGTCTGCGGACAGCATAACTCGAGAAGACTTCGACGGATGCAGCTGGTATTTGGTGGGTGGGTAGGGGTCTGGGAAACGAAGGGGGAGTTCGATAATGGGCCCCCTAGCGGCTTCCCTTGGTACTGCAGCGCAACTTCCGGGTGTGTTTTTCCATCTTCTGAACATGGTATGGCCACGAGTTTTGGGTGTTAGATAGCTGTTGTGCTCAGGAGTTAGTGACATAAGTTTGGGCCCCCTAGCGGCTAGTGTAGGGATAGCAGGGGCATTCTTGTCGAAAACCTCTGAAGCAGTACAACCCCACTCCACCTTAGCAGCTGTCAGCACAGTTGAGGGGTTCCTGGTCCATGAATTGGACTGGCCTATGATCAGTCAGTACTGTGAGCAACCTGATATTTCAGAGGTGTAAAGGTCAGACCTTGCAAATGTGTTAGTTGACCCTTAGGCCATATGATCAACTTGGCAAGCCAAAATGATGGGCTTATGTACATAACAACGGTCTTAGTCTGTATTCTTCTCCTTCCTTTGAGTTTGAGAGGTAGGTACACTGACATCTCTCTTTTCACTACATGGTCTCAATTTGAGCTGTCCTTGCAGTAGTCTTTTAAAAGCCATTTTCAGTCTCAAAGCCTTCATGCATTCAAGTCTGTCTCCAAAGAGTCAGAACTTTGAAGCTTGAACTATGTAGAACATGTATCTTACCTTTTATATCATATGGTTGTGAGATTTGGGGCAGAGCTAATTCAGAAGACAATTGCCCAGCAGATATTACACGGAGGTGATTTTGTGGAAAATCTTTTGGGTGTACATAGAGATACAAGGAACATGAGGTAGTAGAGCAGAGCTTGGGACATTGTTCCCAATTGACTTACATATATTTAATGTACAGTCAAGTTGTGGCTACACTTCAAACATTCGGACTTTTCAACTCATCCCCTATTGTGAGTAGGCGCGTTATCACTCTGTCATCAAATTGAATATGAACTGATGAACAGCTGTAAGGAATTCAGGTTACAAGGCGTAAGGGAAATTTGAAACGATATCGGTTACTTTTTTCTATGGATGTCTGAATTCACAGTTAGACAATAAGTACATAATGTACATTGTTAAAAATGTGGTTGAAAGATATATATATCCAGATATGTTTTCATTGACTGTCTACAAAAAAGTAAAGAAGGTATTCTCCAGGGAATATTATATAAAATTTTCTAGATAAATATGTGGTATGGTGGGCTTTGTGCAAACTTAGAAGTAGTGCTTACCCCCTTGCAATTGTGACAGGGTGGTGGAAATGGTACTTGTTTCTCGATGCTTTAAGCTTGAGGGTGACTTCTGAACAGTTTCATACAACTAAAATGCACATTTGTG
Organism: Branchiostoma floridae; assembly: GCF_000003815.2. Lineage (NCBI taxonomy): Eukaryota > Metazoa > Chordata > Leptocardii > Amphioxiformes > Branchiostomatidae > Branchiostoma > Branchiostoma floridae. Next base: position 17,076,443 of record NC_049993.1, read on the forward strand.
GAGTTATGGTTTTGGAGCTGAGGGGTTGCCGCACAAACCTGGACAATAGACTAAAACCACTGCGACAATTTTACCTTTGCCAGAATGGCTAAGGTTAGGTTTTGGATGTGTTTGTGTGTCTGTGTGTGTGTTAACAGCATAACTCGAGAAGCCTGGGATGGATCCTGATGATATTTGGTAGGTGGGTAGGGATCGGGAAACGAAGGTCAATTTGATAATGGACCCCCTAGCGGCTTGCTAAGGTACTGCAGCAGAAACTCAATTTTGGACGAAATAACTCTACAACATGTTGACGGATCGTCATGATTTTTGGTATGTAGATAGAATGAGTGATGACTTACATAATGAGATACGAATTATGCACATCAACAGCTCATTTGCATAATTAATTAGGAAAATTTATAAATCCACAGCATTCCATGATAGGACTTTCAAACTTGTCACATATGTAGCTGGGAAGGAGAGAAATATCTATAGATATCAATTATGCAAATGATGACCTCATTTGCATTATTAATGAGAAAATATGAACATGTTGACGGATCATCATGTTTTTTGGTATTTAGGTAGCGTAAGTGAAGACCTAAATAATGAGATACCAATTATGCAAATCAACAGCTAATTTGCCTAATCAATTAGGAAAAGTACAAAAACCCACTGCATTTCATTATAGTACTTTCATCAAAGTTGTCACATATGTAACTGAGAAAGAGGGAAGAGAGTAAGGGGTGTATTTTATTTAAGACTGAAAGAGAATAAGTCGAGAATGGATCAAAGGATCATCATGATTTTTGGTATGCTGATAGCTTAAGTAATGCTTGATACAATTTGATATCGATTAATGGTACCTTGGGATCTAATTTGCATAATCAATGTTGAAATTTTATAAACCAACTCCAAGCATATAATTATAAAGAAAATGAAATGAGTAACGCATTTGTCTACAGACATCATTCTACATAACAAACCTTGTTATTTGGCAAAGGTATGTGTTCGTGGAACTCTAGTTTTGATTGCGTTCATCTCAAAGCGAACTCATTTGATAATGAATGAACTTTCTGCGTTTTTTTGGTCAAGTGTCATGTGTACGTGATTTGATTTCCAAGATTAGTGTGCGATCAAGGAATGTTGTTTTGGAGAGTAAATATGACCTCTGGCATCACAAAGTTCACTTCAATGTCCGAATTCCACACCTCACGTCAACACAAGCACTTAACTTCACTTGGGTGCAATTTATGACTCTTGCAGATCTGAATAACAGCACGCGCCAAACAGTCGGTAGAACGATCGCGAGAACAAGACAGTGGGAATCAACGCCTGCATTTACGACTCGTATGGAAGGCTTGTGGCAGCCATTATACTCACAAATTGGGTCGTTTAATAACTTTAATAGCTTAAAAGCAGATGCACTTGGTCTAGAAAATGCAGATTGTGGTAACGGTTTTCCGTTTGGGAGTTGCGATATTGTTAGGGTTAATTCTCCTGGTCTGTACAGCCGTCACATTGGCACAAAGTCAGTGTGAATGGCACTGGAACGTCTGGAGCACCTGTAACGCGTCTTGTGAAGAGTCAGGCACGCAGACACGCACGGCTAGCGGCTGCGGCGCCCCGGGCGCTGAAACTCGGACCTGCCACCGCTTCTGCCGCAAGGACAGGGCGACACCTCGGACTACATCGTGCTCGTGTGCGGACGAGTTCTTAGATACATGCTCCTGTTGTGATCACTGTGAGTCTTCATGTTTGCAGATTGGATACATTTTTGCTGATCTTTCTATAAATATGAGGCTAATGTTTGTTTTAATGTAGTGTCAACAGAAATATTTACAAAGCTATTAGATTTTTTTGTGTGTAGCTAGGAGCTCAAATCATGTCCTGTAACTCTTGAACGACGTAATTTATGGCCACTAAATTTTTAGGAAATGATATAGACATAATATCTGTATGAGACATTTGACATTACGATGACCTAATATGACGTAATTATGACGTCATCAATTTGATTTTATTGGCCGGACCCATGAAAAAATTGTATTCTCGGAAAACTTCAAGTTTTGCTCCAAAAATGTAACAGCAATTTCAGATAACAAAGTGATAATGTTTGTTACGACCTCTGTTGCCAATAGCAACATCAATGACGTCAAAATGACGTCAAAAAATGACGCCATGCACATCTAAGATACCAGTTGGGCTCCGCCATATTGTATCCACCACCTTGAATTTTCAAAAATGCTTTTTTTTTGCAACAAATAATCACAGAAGGCAATGGAAATAGACTAAATACATTCATTTAGATGGTTTTTGAAGAAAAAATACTGAGATTAATTTTTGCCACGGAAGCTGTTTTACCTCGACTGGATTTAGCAGCTCCATATCAAGTTATTGCTTTTTAATGAGAACATTGACGTTTTGGCATGCAATGTTCAAATCAACATTTGTAACTATGCAACATCATACACAGTGTTGGAGACTGAATAGATAAAGGGACCTCTAGCAACAACTCACTGAAACAAATACCCATATTATGCAGATTACACAGACATACATACTCCAGACCAACCGTTTTCAAACTGATTGAACATTTTGCTTTAAATCTTGTATGTATATTTATTTATTGGATCCGTCACCCCACTGCTGTACTACTGCTTTATTTGATCTCACATTGTTTTGTCCTTTGTTTATTTTATTTTCAAATGTCCTAGTGGTAATGTTAATATTAGCTTTGCTAGAGTGCATTTACCACTGTGTCTTGTCTTATATGTATACCAATAAAAAAAAAAAACTCACTGGTACAATATATGCTTTCATCTCTTTATTTCTAACGTTTCTACAGGCTACTGGGAGAAAGTATTTCATACGGTGAAAGGAACTGGACAGACGGCCGTCGACGCCTGGAGTGCAGGCTCTGGTCAAAACGTCCGACATTATAAGAGTCCTTTAGTTCAGCAGTGGGGTTCGCTTGGCATCGGACGGGTAAGTTTGGCTTAGATTCATTTTTTCTACATTTTGTAACAAATGCTCAAATGTTAACGTGCTTGTTTTGTTTTACCCATCTTGACTACTACTTTTGACTTCGTTATTTCAAAGCTACAGAGGTGCCTTTCTTTTTCAAAAATTGATTTGCCATCCACCATTACAATAGCCAAGAAACATTCAGACTTCTTTTGGCAAATATGCCTTATTAACTTAGTTGCTTCACAGCCATATCCCATGACCACGATGGTTTTAGACACCAGGTCAACTATGTGTCACGAATACCTGGTTTATTTAATTGTTACGATAAAATATGATAACCAGTTTCGAGTTGAATACACAACTCAATGTCTGTCGTTACCGTTTTAGGTGAAGATCGTACTGGAGGCCTCCACTGGAGATGTGGAGTTGATATTCAATGGAGAAAACACAAACAAGTACAACTGGTTCTCCCTGTCTCGTCTGATCTCATCCCCATGGAGAGACATCTATACTGAACCTACCGACTTAGTTGGCAACTTCTTTTCGGTTGCAGGAGACGCTCCTTACTCACGGTAATGTTATTTGTTCGGCCTGATATCACTTCACTGCACATGTATAGATGAAGTCTTTCCCTTGTTAAATGCATGGATTATTTTGTTATTGTGGATCTTGCTTTCATAGACTGACATCCAGAAGACTGGCGAATGTTATAAAAGTTGTCCTTTTCAATTGTCAATTCAGAACATTCTTCATCAATCGGATCTACGGCGGCTGCGGTAGGGACGCTGGTTGGCTTGTGTTAGCCGAAGGAAATCATTGCGCATGGGAGCAGACTCCGAACTCGGAGCGTCCCTACATTTTATTTTCTCGGACAACTACGTACACAAACTGGAACGACAGTATGTGTTAGCTCTCATTTTACTGTCATAAAAACCTTAGGGTACCTAAGCAATTAAAAAAAAACTTAGGGTACGTAAATAATTAGGTGTAAATGTGAAACCAAAAGGAGCGTATTGTCATGGTATTCCTCGAAATCTTATAACCATGGTGGTAATCCAATCCAAATTATATATATGTATATATATAATATTATATATAGCAAAGCGCCCCCACAAAGATTATTAGTCGTACCTTCCAGTCATGATAATATATCATCCTAAAGACTGTTTAACAGTTGCATTTGCACTGCCGGTAAAATGTTGCATTCTCTAACTCTAAGGGAGTTTTCTCAACTACACCTTCTGATTGAACCTTTTATTTGCTTTGTGATCTAGTTTCAGGAAATGTCGGACGAGCCAATCGCATGGCCATCTACATCAAAATACGTAAGTCATACTCTTTTTATTCTTCATGGTTTATATCGACTACATTGAGTTGTACAATACTCTTAAAGAAGTTATTATTAATCATCATTGGGTGCTATTACGCAGTTGAACCAGGAATTCTCTTCATTATAATCAGCTGAATAGCCTGTAACAGACTGCTTAAGTAGCTCTTATAGCGGACACCGTGCTTTTGAGCTAATTAAATCTCAACCGAATTCCTCAAACAATTTATATGGTCCCAGGAATTTCAGCACAGTGTTTTCTACGCGGAAAGGTATGAACTTGTTTTGCCCCTACCTGCGCCTTTGTGACCACCTGGCTGACATCATGCACGACTGTGGAGGCCCTGTAGTCATAGTCGTACCGGGATCCCGGCTTGTAGTTCACCAGACTTGCAGACGACGCGGTCCCGAGGACTGTAGCGAGCAGCCACGGCCACAGCGGGCCCGGGCGTCTCGCCGCCATTGTGTTTTGAGCGCGTGTGTGACAGGTAACCATACGGTGCGGAGGTGTTTTCTTCCAGGGTGCTTAAAACGTCATAGAGGGACTGGACCACTTACCTCGTACGGGGAGGGAAGAGGCTTGCGTAAATGTTCTCGGCATCTCAGTGTCACAGACAAAAGATAGTTGATGCTACTCGAAACGTTTCCGAAGTCATTCCAGTCACTCAAGTAACTGTATGTTCGGTGGTTCCTCATTTCTCACACCACCTATATAAAGTATTCGTATTTAGTTTGACGTAACCCAGTTTTACATTCTATGTTTCGTTTTTCAGCCATCCGACACCCCTGCTGTTAACAAGGAAATAACGTTTCTGTTTACGTATACGTTTTTTCTGGGGTTATCACCTATAAAATGGTCGGCATTCGAGTTTTATTGACCGGGATAGTGTTGTTGGTTTGTGTAGACGTAACAACGTCCTGGTGGAGCCGCAGGCGTCGGCGGCGGTGCGACTGGAAGTGGGGCAACTGGGAAGCCTGTAACGCGCCCTGCGGGAACGCAAGCACCCAAACTCGCGCTCCTGCTCATGTCCAAACGAGTTTTGGGATACCTGTTGTGATAAACTTGAGTTTTTGTGTTGGCAGGCGTGCCTGCGGCATCGGCAGATAGTCGTAAAGTGCAACGCGCTCTTGTTTGTAAATAAGTCGAAGAATATCTAAATGGCGATACAGAAATCATAATTGAGTTGATTTTCTAGGAACAATGTTTTGTTTCCTGGCAGTAAACATTTATGACGTTAACCTCTCAGGGAGACCTGATTTATGTACAGTACTTACTTTAGAAAATATTTCTGCATTTCAAACGTGATGATCGAAAAAAATGTGCTGATGGTAGTAGCTAGTAGCATTTTGATGGTTAATTCATCTTTCCCCAATGAAACGTATGAAATACATGATTAATTTTTCGTCTGGTAAAAAAAAAGGAGCCACCGCCCCCTCCCCCATTATCATCTATCTACCCTTTAATCTGAAAAAGCATGTGCTGTTTAGGACTGACCCACCCTTTTCACGCGGTTCCTTGCCTGCTGGAATCCAGATTCACGAACCCTTGTATCTACAGTGAAGGAAGGAATTCATAAACTTTAAACACAATGTACATGTCATCGATCGTTGACTTTGTACCCGGCAGCGGCGGAACGCATAAGAATAACGCGTTGGTAAGCTAGCGCACTGTGCATTCGCTGCCGGGGAAAAATGTTCAGCGGTATAACTGTGCTATCCGCTGGGACAGTTTTGTTATTCTCGGCATATGTCACAGCACACCATAACTGCCATTGGACCGTATGGGACGCCTGCAGCGCGCCCTGCGGAAACTCGGGCACCCAGAGCCGCCATACTAACGGCTGTGGGTGGCCGGTACGGTATGAATATCGGGACTGTAACCGGTTCTGCCCCAACGGAGCGACGCCCTTGTCAAGTTCCTGTGCGTGCCCGGACGAGTTTTGGGGTACCTGTTGTAATAGACGTGAGTCTGAATGCTCACATGTCCTTTAAGCCAACATTTTGTTGAACAGTACGTACCTGTCATTGCAACAGATATGTTTTGTTGGACTTAAGTACGATCCGCCCACAGCATTTGCCCACAAACACCCAGAGTCCTACAGCATATGCAAAAACGGCTGAATTTTAGTTTGTGGAAATTAAGTATAAGGTTTGTTTTGAAAAACTTGTAATTATATTAGGAGTATTGTGAAATAATTGCTAATACGTTAACGTACAAGGTAACACTACAACCTCACTCTCATCCAATGGTCTCATGGCCAACTTTCATTAAAAGAATTTTTTGTTTAATTTCCCGCTATAGCATGTACACCCATCGACAACTGTGAGCGGCTGATCTGCACCACCGACAGTAACCACCAGTGTAACCGCTGTAACTACGACAGGGGCGGACAGGTCAAAGCGTACGAGCTGGTGTCATCAGGTCGCTACCCAAACAGAGTCTGTGAACGTACGTATTCCCTACTTGTACGGTGCTCATGCATGCACAGATAATGAAGCTAAATAAGTAGTGTAAAATGAATATCAGTATGGTTTGATGGAGAAAATTGTAACATTTTTCACAAATGACTTTTTACGCACGGTTGACCCTCCAACATGCATGTCGGTCGTTGAATTACGTTATAGCCTACAGACTACAATGTTTGTTCATATAGTAAGGTTCTTTAGGCACAACCAAGGAGTACTTACTTCCAACGTTTCGATGTCTGTCAGACACCATCATCAGGGTTAGAATGGCTGGATACGATTTTAACCCTGATCATGGAAGTAAGTACTCCCTGGTTGTGCCAAAAGAACCTTACTATATGAATGATTGCCAACATGATTAAGCTTTTTACAGATACAATTTTTGTTTGTGAAGGCTGGCCAGCAGGCTCTGCTATCTTTACGACGGTGGTTTCTTACGTAAAATTTAATTGTTTCTTGTTCTTAACGCAGAACTATGTTCGTGGCGACCCGACAGCGAGTTCTGCTTCCCCGGCCGCTGTCCGACAACACCGTCCTCTTGCAGATGTGCACCTGGGTTCGGCGGGAACAACTGTCTCAACAGTGAGTTTGTGGATCCTTTATAGTAAAGAAAATATCTTCTTTAAAAAATTAGGCATGTTAGCCTCCCTTGGCATATCTGACTGATGATGATATTACGATAAAATCATGTTAGTACTTTTATGGCGATTAAATGCTTTAAACAAATGGAGAGATCATGATTGAGATTAGAGTGATATCTATAGACTGATATAACACAATAATTATTGTAATAATCAAAGTAAGATAAACTAAGTATTGATAATAATGATACTGTTGAAACATTATTTGAAATTACATCGATTTTCACTCTTTGCGTTCTTTAAGTAAAAAAAATCATAAAAGAGGGAGGAAAACGTCATCACCTGCATGATATCGTTTTAGTCCGGTTATTCTTATATTTATATTTCCGGAGTTTTAACTTGAAAACCTCTTTTCAAGTAGATAGACTGATTTTTTATAATTTGTTGATCCTGAAGTTTCTTCACGACCTATCATCATGCATTGCCTGGCGAAGCTGCAGAGGATAGTGAACGGTGCGGAGAGAGACCAACTGGAGGCCGACTGTGGAGCTAGAACGGCACCCTCTACCGTCTATGTCGGGAGGCACATCGCTTACAACAGACTTGAGGTACAGGTAGTTCAACATCTGCTTCAACAATCTAATATAACGGGGTTTACTTGAATGTTTCACTTTCGCACCAGCCCTCTTCATGAAAGTTGGTCTAATCCTTCTGACGCGTGATTTGGGGTAGTTTACTGTCAGAAAGCCTGTGTCGCCCTTCGCCGCTCAGTAGTAGAACTATCCAACTTTACCTAGTTCCTTCATTTTCCTAGGTGACATGGGACAGCAATTGGATCGGACCGACCGCTAGTGACTGGCCGAAACCGTACTACGTCCACACCTTTCGGGTTGGCATCGTTACCGCGTCCACAACTTGGAGGCTGCTTAGACGTAGGTTTCGTTACCTTTTGAAATTTCTATCCGTCTACCCGTAAAATGATGGTGTCTTTAAGTTTAAGTACCCCTGACGTCAAAGCGCTCTTTAAAAGTAGCCTCCAAAGTAGGTTTCATGAATTACCATCAAATTTCAAAGCTATTAGAAAACGTTGGCTACTGGGATAGAAAATAACACTTAATAAATGATGAAACCTATTATGGAGGCTACTCTAGTCTATAGCATGATTTGATGATGGTCAGAACGCTTCTAATCTAAATACTGTGCTGTTGCATCTCTTTGTGTTAAGGCGGATCAGCACTGCGGTCAGGAACAATCAGATGCAACATCGGGCACAGCCAGGACAACCCGGATACAAACCTGCACGACTGTGTAAATTACACCAACTTGCACCTGCCGACAGTCCAGCATAATGACAGGTAGGGCAATAGTTTATAGTCATGCATCATTTTAGCCTCTGTATAATTAGAGAGTACCAATGTTGTTGACTTAGAAGTTAGAACCTAACGTTTCCTGTTCGAATCCAAATAACCATCTAACTTAGCTATAATTAATTTCATCCCCTTCTTTGGATCTTTGACAGTGCCATATTAACAACAATTTATTAGCATGGCTACACCTACCAACCCCTTTCAGATGCAACGTGTTTTTGTGGCTATTAAGTGAAGGAATTCAAAATCTAAAATTGAATGTTTATTTCTAATCAATTCCGTTTAACATTATCAATGGCGTTATTAATTCATTTAACAGGTTGGAGTTTAAAGCCCGGGTGACCAACGGTGGTTATGTCGTAATCAAAAACTATGATAGCTCAGATGGGACCGTGACCCGTGACCCCCGTCAGTACTACCAAGGGTCAGAGGTCATCCACACTTCCCACTTCACCTATGACCTCCGTGACCCCGTCCACTGCTCCGTTGTCAGCAGTTGCTCCTCCAAACTCATCGAGTTTGGTCCTCAATTCACCAAAAATGTGAGTCCGATTACGCTAGGCTCCTTTCATGTCATGGTTACTTTATAATTGCCAATATCTTCACCTCAATGTCAACGGTATAATGTACAAAGTACATATTATGCATAATGCAAAATTCACATGTTTGCAACCTACATCTTAAAAAGAAGATATCAGGGGCATTGTTCACAGTGGCAAAGAAAGGAAATCAATTTCTACGTAGGAAAAAAATCTAAGAAAAGATTGACCTTTACCAAACGGTAATTGTCCATTCCCTGACAAAAACCAACTAATAAGTTGTTGAGCCATGCTCCTTACATAAATCAACTCAGTGTGTGTAACATCAGCCTCATTCCACACAAGAAACAATGTAAAAGAACAAGATGAAGGTTTAAAATACAGCTTTGTCGACCCCTTAGTCAGATAAACAGAGAAACAAAGGACACAAGATTTTAAAAAGTGTGCTTAGCATTAGCTTTTTAACATTTTTATCATAATATACGTCACAACTTATGTATTGCACAGATTTCGTCGTATACTACACATATATTGCACTAGTGATCAGTTTTATATGAAAACATTGGCAGGAAAACAGCCCAGGCGGGGAATCCCATATAGGATGTCCCTTGCGCGGTATATTGCGTAAGATGTGCAGAGGGCACAGTGCTCTAATCTGCGCTTCAACTTTAATTTCGCACCAGCTGTCTGTCTTACGTACAGGGCATAAGGATTTTAGCTTTCTGATATTGTTACTGTTAACCCACCCCCTGCTACCAACCTCTATAGTAACCACCGTAGCGCTATAGCGACTATGCAAATTTATCTCTCTATGTTCAATTTTGGCCACTAAGGAGGCAACAAAATCGCTGACACAAGTGTCCATTGCTCAAAAAGAGTACGTTAATTATGACTTTATAGGGACAGATCCAGCTACGCTGGCCAGGCTGGAGTGACCAAGGATCAGGTCTGGGCCGGTATGAGTACGTCGTGTACAAACTCCAGCCGTACGGGGACATACTGGGTATGAGATCGGTAACTCCCATCACGACAGGGTTTCGGGACGCGAATGTTGGAATGACAGAAGTGACACTGAGTGAACCAGGTACTTTATTCTTTTTATTAGAATAGCTGTAGAAGAGAACAAATGTCATTTTGTTTCTGTTGAAACGTATGTTGCGATGTTGCGGAATTACCTGTGTCGTCGACACATTAAGGAGAAGTTAGGTGGTAATCTCCAAGCAGATCCTGCGGTACCTAGCATCATTAAAGATAGTAATAAAATCTGACAAAGGAGTGTAGTCGGATAATGCACACCTCTCGGCCGGCTACACTCCTTTGCCAGCTTTTGATACTATCTTGTGCCACCGTAGGATCTTGGAGATTATAGTTAAGTGGGTCCAGCGGGCTCGGGTAACAACCGCCCTCTTTACTTTCTTGAACACTATTGTTTTCTTTATATCTTTTTAAAATATTACTATCTTGTCGTGTCCTACATCTACTAGCAAATAGATCCTGATGTGACTGCTTTTAAAGGTCTCAGTTCGCCCATAGGCCAGTCACGCCCCACAGTACAATTTGTAGTTTGACTTTTTTGACCCTCGAGGTCCAATCTTTGGGGGGGATTTTGTTTTAACACTATCTACACGGAAATCACTTCTCCCAGGTACCTATTGCTTTCTGCTGACGGTTGATGACGTTGCCGGAAACTACCAGCGCGCCAGGCGGTTCCTGATCTATGATGAAGTGAACAACGTGACGGTGGACGCGCACCAACCACTGTGGGCCGACAGCGCAGCTGTGAACACAAGCCATCTGTGGCAGACCAACCTACAGGACTCACTGGGGAGAGGGACAAAGGTTGGATAAGGAATGAAGGAGAATCGAGAACGGATGCATATATGTAAATGGAAGGACAAATGAATAAATGAGAAATACAATTGGGTGGGAGGTCAGACCCCTGTGTGGTCAGACAGTGTTCTAGCAGTGTTTAGCAATTGTTCACTAACTGTGTTAGAAATTAAAATACTGTTTTTCACAACTCACACACTCTTGCTCAAGGCTTTATTTTCATTGATGTTGCGATGGCCGCCTGGCATCTTCCTCAGGGCAATTCTGACTGGTTCACATTGTACTGCAGCTATAGGTGTCGCTGCTTACAGATGCGGTCACAAACGTAATTTGTAATTTCTAAGATTACATTGGCCCTAATGAAGTTTGCGCTTTCCTTTTTTTTTGCTTTTTGGATTATATAGATTTCTCTAAAGTGGCCCGGGCGATACCGAAACCTGTTCCATTATCAGCACAAACTGCTGGCCGCCATCGAGCCGTACGACCCTCCAATTGCAGCAGGGTACGAGGAAGTCACTGGGCTTCCCCCACAAACAAGGTCAGTCTTGACAGAAATAGACATAATCGTATAGTCATAACTACCATACAATAGCACACTATAGTATACTACGCCTTACAGTGCATTTGCGTTTTCCCCTTCAAACAAGGTAAGGCTTGGTATAGACATAATCATACAGTCACTGATACAAAAGAAAACAGCACTTCTTCTACATCTTTCTTGGAATCACTCCGGTGAAGTGTCGATAATGTTTTCCCAGCACAATATTATAGAATACAATGCAATACAATAAAATCAGCTACTAGTACAATGTGTTGTCTGTATTCAATCCTGTTCTTCAGATCACGACAGGCCATCCCCAACATTCACGGTATCATGAAGGTCGAGACCGTGTTTGCTGTGGACCACGCCGGCGGGCGGACCATCACCGCTCCTCCCAACACATGGACAGCAGTGCCGGATGTCACGGTGAGTTAAAACTCATCAGTGCCAGTGTTTTTTTATTACCTTCTTAGCTGATAGGCTACAAAATAATATCACTGTCGTGCACTATTTGTTATACACACCATGGCAAATTAAGAAAATCGGCGGAAAATCCTCTTTACATATAAATAAAAAAAAAAGTTGTCAGTACAGTACATGACTCGAGATTTTAACCGACGATTTGGTAATCTCTCATAAAGTTCTGTTCTTGATTGTCTAAATTTGAAAAGTAACACTGACTCATTTCTTCCTCAGGCTGAGGGAGTTGATCTGAACATCCCGAGAGTTGACGGTGACTCCGTGCGGTTGTGGTTACGAGCCTACGATATCGTGGACAACTTTGTTCAGGAGGAGGTCCTGTTACACGTTGATTCCTCCCCGCCTGTGGTGCAGAACTTCTGGCTGAACAGATATGGGGTACCAGCTCTGGCCGTGCACCACTCGTCTGATCTGTATACAATGAGGTGTAGTACTTTTGTAACAATAAAATAAAACACTCCATGGAAACCAATAGTACTTGTACCTCAGAGTCAGACGATTTAAGAAGATTTTCACACAGTTCAATTGAAATGAAGTTAAATGAATGAATAAAGAGCCACCATATTTTCATACAAACACAGGAAAATGCTTATAATTATCAGCGAAAGCCAGGCTCAAGGATGTATGTGTGTCTGAACCAAGGCAATATAACACACATTCGGCTACGAAAATGACAATAATTGGACTTTTTCATTTTCTCGCAACATACCATATTTGATGACTTTACATGTTATCGACTATGATGACGAACTGATATTCTATCATATAAATTAACAGATTTGAATTTGAGGCGTTTGACGACCACAGCGGGCTGCACAACATCCACTGGAGTCTTCAGAACTTCCTTAACAGCTCCACTGTACACGGGGAGGGGCAGGTGGCAGTCAGGAGACCCTCCGTAAGTTACACTAATTATAGATATTTCAACGTACTTTGACTCGGGGAAAAAAGAGTTAATAGCTTTCCAATATCTTGTCATCTAAGAACGTATCTACTTGCCAGTATGAACTTACAAAACCTGCTCAATGTATGTTCTTGACTAATATTCAGATCCTCCATCCCGAGTGCGACCCACCACACTGCGCCTGCATCCCGAAGGACAGCGAGTGTTACTTCCGGAACTACGAGATCGTGCCCGACCTCAGCAAGATGGACATTCCTGTGGGGTCACATGATCACGATTACGTCTTCGTCATCACGGTAACCAACAACGCCATGCTGGTGACGACAGTGACGTTTCAAGTAAGACCAAACATTGTTTCAATATTTGCCACTATTACTAAAATTTATATTCATTATCTTCGCCAAGAAGATAATGATTTTGCCGACTTGGGTCTGTATGTAGGTCAACAGGATATAAGTCGAGAAATTGTGGACGGAACTTTTTGATTTTTTGCAGGTGTGTAGCGGTTGTCGCTAGGCATGCCTAGTTCGAAAATGGGTTACCTGGCGTTTTTCTACGGTACGGTAGCGAGCTTATTATTTTTTTTGGTGTTTTTTCGGGAAGCATAAGTCAAAATGCAGCTGGGCGATTTTCATGATATTTGGCAGGTGTGTAGCGGTTGTAGAAAGGATTGTCATGTGCGAGAATGGTTTAGCTACCTTTTACCTATGGTGCTGTAGCTGGCTTTGTATGTAAGTGCGTTTGTCTGTATGCAAGATAACTCAAGACGTTCTTGATGGATGCTAATGATATTTGGTTGATAGGTAGGGGACACAAAAAGGAAGGTCAAGTTCGATAATGGGCCTCCTGGCAACTTGTTTTGGTACTGCAAGTGAGCATCAAAGTTTGCGCCTAAATTTTCCAGAAGTGCCAGGTTCATGATTTTTTAATGGTGGATAGCTGTTGGAACTAGGAGTGAATGGTGTAATTTTGGGCCTCCTAGCAGCTTGTTTGTAACTGCAGTGGGTCTTATAGTTCGTAACTTTTTAGATGGATAACCCCTGAGGGGATTGATCGATATTCTTTATTTTTGGGTAGGTAGGTACTTTGGGTGATCATCAACATAATGAGATGCAAATTATGTAAATCACTATCTATTTAAAATAATTACTTAGGGTAGCTTATCCTGGAGAAGCACACAGGGTGAAGGAGAAAGGTAATGTTACATGATACTCTATATGTCTGGACGTGTACAGTTCACCAGTGAGGGAAGGTGGTGACCTGGTTACACCAAATTAACCCTGACTCAAGCAGCAAGAGGGAGAGAATCAGTCATGTGGAACCGAATTCGAAGTTTCCCCGAAGTCTAAGAGACCAGACCAGACTTGCCCTTTATCCCGCTGGTCTGAGTTTCAATAAGATTTGTGGGCATGATTCTCTTCGCCGAGTAATGTTATTGGTTGTATGGGTCTATATGCTGGTGAACAGCATATAACTCGAGAAATTGTTAGTCAAGATCCCAAGGCAATTGGGCACCAATGCTACCCTACCAATGTGTGTGGACCATTAAGCATCATTTATCATTCAAGCCCCTCAGACTGTAGCAAATTATCCTGATCTACTTCCCCTGACATGGGCCAGTCACACCAAATTAACCCCCTGCCCTCAGTATCCGGCCTTTAGCACAAAGATGACCCCTCAACTTAAAGACAAATCAAAGGTGCAGCAGAACTAATTGATTATCCTGATGATACACATGTCATTGACCTGATAATAGTTTGCAGGGGAGAGAAGCACGAACAAGTGTCTCTAGGGCTCAGGGCTATATATTGAAACCAAATAAGCTCATTAGATCACTATTGTCCATGCCATGATATTGGTACACCAGTACTTCTTTGAGAGTCCAAATTCCCAGGTCTAACAGTCAGTCAGTCAGTCGAGGACATCAGACATCAACTCGGGAAGCTTGCAGGACCCTTATAAGAGTGATCCATTCATTATACTCCAAAAAGGCTCTGAGTGTCTAGAGATTATTTAATGTTTGCGCATAGAGAAATGTCTCAGTACCAGAGTGAATGCTAGTTCTAAGAGCTTGGCCAAGTTTTATAGGTGCACTATAAAACTTAGGTGCACTTTATATTTTGCTTAAACCATCCTGTGTCGGTTAACCGTCATATGACGCTTAGCCGTCACCGGTCTAAAGAGGAAATAAAGGGCGTATGATGGTATTTCCGCAAACCGTCCTGAGCCACCTCCGGACCTGGTCCTGGTTCGGTTCAGTGCGGGGCCGTGATGGTTTCTCCGTCACCATCACTGGTGACGGTAATAGGAGGGTGTGGGTCATACGCTAATGATGTGCTAACGAGACTGTAGCAATGGAAACATGTTTTTCCTCATTCTAATCTTTTGAGACATTGAAAGTCGTCAAATGTTCCAAGTGGAATGGCCATTTTCCTTCGGTACTGCAGTAGAATGTATGGGTGTTTGTAAACAACAATACCCGTGGTTAGATGGGATAGATAAATAGAATTTTCAACTGCTACAAACACACGTTCATGCAGTCGTTTGCTTTGGGGTAGGTGCTCTTTTAGAAATAGTACTACAGGAATGAGACCTAATAGTCTTGAACAAAGGCATGATTATTTGGCGAAGAGATGTGTTTGTGGAACTCTAGTTATCAAGTAATTACGATATACTAGTACTAGTGATACTTCTACGTTGATAGAAACCTCTACCTGCACAGTGCAGTCATGCGACCAGGACAGCAATTAGAATCTCCTATGTTGATTTCATTTTACCAACATACCTGCTCTTTCCTATGAACATTGGTCGTTTTTTTAAACAGTTAATCCTTTCTTATATCAACATTCCCTGTGCTTTCATAATGACAGCGGGGGGGGGGATAACTTCTTAGGACATTTGTCACATGATGTCACCTTTAGAGACGTTTTTAACCCTCCAACATGGCGGACACAAGGCTATTAGTTCATCACGGTCATATGACTACAAAGTTAACTCCTCTAATCCACCACTTCAGATAACCGTGGATGAGAGCCCTCCCACTGCGGGTCACGTACAGGACGCGCTGCCGGGACAGTGGGATCTGGACTTCCAGCAGGTGCGGTAGTCCATTAGACTATTTTCTGTATTTTGTACACATTCAGGGATAAAAAATAATTTTAGACTGACGTCAAGCCTAGGTGTACTATTATTGTTTATGCATTGTGTCATTATGATAGGTACCTCTGGAGTTATGCCGGATTGACTTAATATATAATTTCACGTCAGTAATTATCAAACACTTTCCAGTGTGAAATTCAGCCACCCTCTTCTGTATTCATTACCAACGAACATGCAATTGAATAAACCTATTGTCAAACTTTGAATCATTTGACCGACAGGACCTGCAGCTGCATGCCTGGTGGGACGGCTTCTTCGACCGGGAGAGCGGCGTGCAGTTCTACCAGTACGGCTTCGCTAACAGGTGTCTGGGGCAAGACGAGTTCGGTATTCCTCAGCCACAACAGGTTTGTTGGTTTGCATGCTTATTTCCTATTCTTTAATAAAATAAATACATACTTAGATTTGTATGTTAAAAACACGGTTTTGAAACTGCTACAGCGGTCTGTATCTTGGTTTGTTGTAAAATTATGATCACATTGCAAAGTATCTACATATAGCTGTAGGTAGCTCTAGATATTGTTTTGCATGTGATGCTCACTTTACATGTGATGCCCAGTATTGTTATGTTTTCAGATACACAACACCACAGGAAAGTTCGGTTCGTGGACAGCGCCTGTACCCGATACGTACTTCTGCACAGTCGTGGCGTACAACCCCGCCCTGACCCCGTCCCAGCCAGTCTGTTCGGACGGCATCACTGTGGACGCCTCCCCACCTTCCGTTCGCCACGTCAAACTCTCGGGATATCACGCGAGACCTGGGCTGGTGAGCGATGACGGAGAAAACGTGTGGATTGTGAACAAGGATGGGGAACTGGAGGTAGTGGATGATCCACCCGAGAGTTGTAGGTACGTAACGATTACAGTATAGCTTGAGTAATATAGTTTACAATATTTTCCTTGAGACAATTCTACAGAAATCTAGTGCAGGATTTTGCATTCAGTTAATGCCATGATTTAACAATTCATTTTGTAGCCTTTTTATAAGGATGAAAAGCTATGATGATGTCAATTTGTCATATATCATCCTAACTTTTGCTATCATGTACTATCATGCAGTTTTCACTCTTTACTCAGATGCAGTTCATTTATCGAGTTAATTTCATAATTTTCCTTCTCAGAAATGCCAGCAGACTTGTGGAAGACATAGACCTGTGGCCGATCGCTGAACCACCTTACAAGCGGAACACCACGTCACAAAACTGCACGGAGCTCGGTCCTCTTGCAGACATCGGCTATCTACCAATGGAAAATCATGTGAGTATTTTGGCTGTATGACAGTCATTGTGTGAGGAAACTAGTAGCCTGCAAGCTCTTTTAAAAGAAACTTTCTTTGCACAGATCTTACAGCTTTGTTACGTTGTGTTTGTATGTATGTATGCAGGTCTGTGTGTATAGGTGTGTCTACGGACCGCATCAGCAAAGTCTGATATGCGAGGATGATTGAGAGAGTGGGTGAGGGAGCGAGGGAATTAGTGTGTCTACGTGTGTGTGTGTGTGTGTGTGTGTGTGTGTGTGTGTGTGCCAAAACCTGTCCTTATCTCCTTCTTACTTGTATATCCACAGCTACACGTCCGATGGGAAGGTTGGGACGACGAAAGCGGGATATCTGAGTATGAAGTCGGCCTCAGCAGTACCGAGTTAGGAACAGTTTCTCCGGACATCCACCCTTACACGTCATCAAAGTCCCACCCTGAGCTGACGCTGTACCACCCGAACCTGGCGCAGGGGGCGCTGTTTTACATCGTCATCCGGGCAACCAACAGGGCTCTTCTGTCTACTTCAAAGGTACCTGAAACAATATCATGCATGTAATCTAGAAGTGCATGTCTGAAAATGAATATGTTTTTAATTCTCTGAGTTGGTAGATATCTGCCATCTAAACAACTGGCTGGGGAGACCCGAAAGTACTTTTTTTTTATCTGAGCAACATATTTCGACATTAAGGTGTAAACAATTACTTTTATGTAGTTTTGTATACATTGGAATGAATGATTTCATGATTGACAAAATAAAGGTGGACAGAAAAGCTAAAACTGCATGGAACAATGACCATGCTATAACTTCTTCCGTATCAGAATATCGCTTGATTTTTAAACAATATAATCTAAGTTTCACATGGGGACTTTTGCATCACAGGTGTTTGGTCCTGTAACTGTTGACGTCACACCACCAGTCATCGACACAGCGATCAACGTGACACACACGGCACTCAACAATGACGACTTCCTGGTGGCTTCGTGGTCGGAGGGCTCGATCTATGACACTGAAGATCCGACAGATCTTGAACTGGAGGTAGCTGCTGGTGAGTTCAGTCATTCGGTAAAACTTAGGCATTACTTTGTGAGGTTATATACGAAATACTACAAGACTAATTATGTCGATTGCAAATAGAAGCATTATCAAACGAAAAATAATGCTGTCATCATTCCATAGAAAGAAACACCTTTAGATGGTGTTGAAAGGTTTCATAAATGAGTTGCTAATTTACTCCTTCATAGCCATTGCTATATTTAACATCGTATTCTTGTTTAAAACAATTTTGGAAAAATTGTACCAATTTCAGGTCACAATCCAGGAGGAACAGAGCTGTTTGCGTTTACCCCAATGAAATATTCCCTTGAGCCAAACTCTCTCTTCCCCACCGCGTCATGTGTGGCCCTTCCCGTGAGTCAATTCGAGTGGCATCTCCATGGCGACCGGGTCTACTACGTTACGTTGAGGGTCACGAACTCTGCGGGTCTGACGTCATCTCTGACGTCGACACCATATGACCACATTGTGGAGCTACCGTCCGTGGGAGTGGTGTTTGAACTGGCAGGGTCGGCGGCAAATGATACTTTACGGGTAAGTATTACCAATACATACCGACGTCGCGTTTATTGTCTTAACGTTAGATCTTCTTTGTCTTCCGGCATCTCTCAGCATCAATTATTTTTCCTATGCTTATATTTTCTACTTGTGCATTTTTTTTCAGAATCCTCCGGACATAGACCACCAAACCAGCCAATCAGAGATCAGATGTCGTTGGTTCGGCTTTGCGCATGCGTACCAGGACATCTGGTACCTCGCAGGTGTTGGTAGTGTTCCCGGTTTGGATGACGTAGTGCCTTTAGAGGTCATCGGAGCATCTACGTCACACGTGTTCGCTGGACTAAGTCTCCAACATTTTCAGGTTAGGCTGGAAAGTTTTACTTACCTTATTGGGCGTGCAGTCAAACTAGCCTACATTTCACAGGGGAAGCTTTCACCTAATACTCTATGAATATGTGGAAAAATTGAAAAATACGTTGATAATCAGATATTTGAAGATCTTTGTTCTGGACTTTGTAAGTGAAGTACTGTTATTGTGACTAACGTTTTGAGCACTCAAAACACTTGCTAAATGTTAAGTTACAGAGAGGAAGAGAAATCTTTGGCATTCCAATTAAGAATACATTCAATATTGAGATCAAATGTAATGTCTTTAATGTAGTGCACTTGTTTTGAAGTAACAAATATTTGTTTTTCTCCAAGTAGAGGTATTTTGTCACCGTGGTGGCAAGAACTGAGGCCGGTGAAGTGAACGCCACGTCAGACGGTGTGGCAGTGTTACCTCAGGACAGGGAGTTAGTTGGAGCCACAGTTTCTGATGGAGCCTGTCACACTCCAAGTAAGTATTATGTTTATTGAAATCCGACATTCCCACCCATAGGGTGAACCACTGCAACAACACAGCTGATGTAAAGCTGCATAGCACACCAGTTTCACAATCAGCCGACAGGAGATGCATGATTTTGCTTTGTTTGTACCTGTTGATTAAGAGTTAAATCTAGAGCCCATTTGCGTATGAAATTGATGATTGAACAACATGCATTGGTTATCAATGACATGAGAAAATAGATACTTCAAACGAGTAATATGCGTTGATGTTTTGTTGAAGAGAGATTTTAAATCAATGACATGGGTGCTCTCTTTTGTCTTTTTGCTAGTTCGGTTCAACGAGACATTGTTAACGCACCACACGGCAATGGCTTTTCCCGCGTCATGTGCGGACGACATTGACTTCCAGGCGTCCACCACAACCGTGCACAGCTTCTGGAGCGTCCCGAAACCAATGGAAGACTTCGTGTCGTACGTTCGCTGGACTTTGGAGAGAGAGCAGTCTGCTAGAGGGTAGGCTTACGTTCGTTTGTCTTGAGAGCCGGTGTACAACTTTATGACGTAACACATAAATGGTGTATTCTTTTTTGGCAAATGCAGGCTGGGCCTGGTTATCAAAGAATTATCCACATCTATACTTTCTTTCCTGAAGATTATAATAAGAGATTCATAAGAAATAATAAAGAACTGTAGGCTATCGGCCCATTAGTCACAGAACTGTAGTCCAATCAACACCAATGACAGTATGTTGTGTATTATGTTAATGTCGAAAAATATACTGATATTATGGTTTTGACGATCGTTTGTCTTTGTTTCCATGTACAGATCAATTGGTGCTCCAAGTCTGCAGATAGCAAGTGTTTGATAGATAATCATATAATTGATAGCATCGTTGTTGTTTATGGTTTATCTTCCAGCACAACTTGGGAGGCTGTCAGAACGATACAAGAGGCTCCAAACACCGGTTTCCTTGTGGCAACAGAGCTGCATCTGTCACCAGGCGGACACTACCGCTCCGCGCTGCAGTTCTGCCACCAAGATGGCTGCTTCCGCCCCACGGTGTCCGATGGATTCTGGGTAACAGCGGAACCACCGGTGCCGAACGAAATTGTCAGTTTAGTCTATGACGATGCAAACATGACGCTCACCTTTTCGTGGAACGAGTTTGTCACCACAGAGCTGGCTGGGAACGAGGCAATACAGACGATGGCAATGGGTGGCTATGAGTGGACTCTCTCCGTGACTGGGAAGGAGAGCTCGGCACTGGGAACGATCCTGTATCCATGGCAACCTGTCGTCGACTTGACAAGATCAGGACAAAATGTGAGCAAATATATGTTTAAGTTGTAGAGCATATTCATGTGACAAAGTATGTTGGTGTTTATTTAATAAAACTTTTTAGACATGAAAAAAAATCTTGGGAACACTCAGTTGCATACTTAGTACTTTGCCCAATTCAAAAATTAGATAATTGAAGGGTATCTTTGAGCATGCTAAAACACAAAGATGCCGTGTATACCTAAGTTACAATGAAGGACACAAATACTGCAATCACTTACAGTTGCTATGATATTGTCTTTCATTGTGTGAAAATTGAAATGATTGGAGTGATTGTAAGCTGTATGTTTTTGTAAGTTTAGACATGAGACTAG
Organism: Branchiostoma floridae; assembly: GCF_000003815.2. Lineage (NCBI taxonomy): Eukaryota > Metazoa > Chordata > Leptocardii > Amphioxiformes > Branchiostomatidae > Branchiostoma > Branchiostoma floridae. The sequence goes on from NC_049993.1 coordinate 17,097,885, forward strand.
ATGCTGGAGTGTAGGCCTATGCCACAGCATATGCTTCATGATCCCACATTTCTTCACAACATCCAGATATCAGCTAATGTCGCCCTCCCCAACCCCCTGGAGTTCACCACCTGTATAAAACTTGTTCTCCGCGGTAAGAACAAGGCGGGGCTTTACTCCGTGACATCACGAGAAATTCACGACTGCAACGATCCCGGGTCTGTCAACATCTGTGACCCCGTTGTCTTTGACGCCGTCCCTGATTTCAATTCAACATTGTCTGAAACCAGGTAAGATGAACATTGGATGAAAACAGATGGCATCATTATAGGTATAAATCGTGAGACAGACGCGCGTAGACTCAATCTGTACAGACGCTAACCCAATAAAGTTGGCCGTAGGATGGAGATGATGATGATAAGGATAACTTTAAAATGGATTTACGTCATTCACAGAAAAAGAAAGATTGTTAGTGCTTCATCTTAGAGCTCTACGCATACAGTACTATTAAGACTCAATACATTCATATTCTTTTCCCCACAGTGGCATCTCATTATCCACGAACCATTTCTGGACAGTCCCAGATGAGGACTTCACTCGTTCCCGGGACACCCTGGCCGCAGCCTGGCCCTCCCTCAGACACGGGGACTACTACTGGAAGGTTCTCTCCGCGGACTCCATCCAGCGCTGGTCTTACCACAGACACGGGAACGGCATCAACTATCACTCCTTCCGCTGTGACGAACCGGAGACGCTGAGATGTGGTCAAACAAAGGTAAGCCTTATGAAACACAGTCAAAAGGTAGAAAGACTGAATGCATTGTTGACCGTTTCCAGGATCATGTCCAGTTGCTTGAGTAATTGCTATTTGGCGTATCTTATTACATGGATGTCTATCCTTTATCGACGACATAATGCATATTTCGAAAACTGTCTTTACCTGTTAATCTACACTACAATGTGATACTACAAAACTTAATCTCTTGAACATTTCTCATTATCAGAAAAAGGGTTTACAAACCATTTGCCTAGCAAAGACTAACTTCATCTCCATAACAAAAATGTTTCTTCCAGCTAAATTTTGTGAACGTGCGAGGACTGGAGCTACAGAACGGCCAGCGGTACTTCGTCTGCGTGTTTGCGGAGGAGACGATTCTGAAGTACGAGAAGTTCCAGCAGGTCGCGGCGGAAGTTTCCGTGTGTTCCAACGGAGTGGTGGTGGACACGGAACCGCCTGTGCCTGGAGAAGTGCGTGCTGGGTGGGGGAACGAGAACTACCAGGTTTGTATGTCTAGTGCTTATTCATTTATATCGCCACTATTTGTTTATCCACCCCTTCAACCATTTTTAGTCATTCATTTATTCGTTCATTATCTAATTCAAGTAGTCTTCCAAAATTGCTCACTCATGCATTTTATTCCTTGACCTTGTTATATGGTACAGAATATCTGAAATAGATAATCTTAATATAACTGAGTATTCAGCACTAAGGACAGGTATATCGAATGTGTGTCAATAACGTAAAGGCCCAAGTGGACGATGCAACACCAACTGTCCATCTCTCTTTATAAACTCTCTTCCAGACATCTACTACATTGTTGACGATTGTTTGGGAGTCGTTCAGAGATGTGGAAGTTCACGGAAACACCGGACATCAGCACTCTGGGGTCGTCAAGTACGAGTATGCCATAGGTATGTCAAATACTTTCCATATTGCCACATATTTGATGTGAGAAGTACACTCTAGCCTGCTAAATCACCCTTCTAGCAGCTCTTACAATAGTCAGCCCCAAGTTGCTTGAAGTCCAACATCTCCAAGCCATGAGGGTTGAAAAATCCTTATCCTGTTGGTTTATACATGCCAGACTCTGTTTCCATTGTGCTGTAGGCTGTAATGACTGGTTTCCATAATGAGGGACTAACTTGAACAGTGATAAAGAATCCTGAGCTCCTTTCGGTTGTTTCGGGAATTGGACCTGTTCTCTAGAGTTTGAGGTCACAAGTTTCCATTCTATGCCATTTTCAAATTTTGTTAGCCCTGCAAAGCAATGGCTTACAAAATGTATGGATGAATGAACTTAAAATGTCGGGTGTCTTTCCAGGGACCTCCCCGGAATTGGTGGACGTCCGTCAGTTTGTGGATGTCGGTTTGACAAATCACATTGTCGCTCGTGGCTTACTTCTTCAGAGTGGGCACACGTACTACGTCACTGTGAGAGGTAGGTAACCCCGATTTGGATTCCTTCCTTTCAACATGGCTTTATAGGCCATTTAAACTTTAGCTAATGTGTCATCAAGTATATCCAGGTTTACCAGGAAGAACATGTGAAAGACATGCACAGAAATACAACGAGTGTGCGCTGGGTTTGTACAATTAACTTTCTTATCCAGTGATATAGCAACCTGTTGAAACAATTCAAGGATTGCTATTCATATCTTAAGAGTTGTCGATTTATATGGCATTGCATAACATGTACTAAATACAATTTTATCAATTCCTTTAATTACAACATAGAATTTGATTTACATTAAGCTTGACATCTTCCAGCGACCGATCATGTTGGGCTCCAAGCAACGGCGACGTCTGCAGGGTTAACCATCGACACAACGCCTCCTTCTGTCACGAACACCCGCATAGACGTGGGAGGGCGTTACCTCATGTCTACTGACGTGGTGTCAGTCAACTGGGACGGGATGTTCTTTGATCTTGAGAGTGGTAAGCTTTATAAACAAAAGTAGGAGCATCCAGAGCTAGCGCAAGGCAATGTGAGATCTTTGTCATGTCATGCAATGGTGGTGCACCAAGTAGATCTGCGTTAACTTTGTACCAGTGTATAGAAATGATAGATAAAATATATCAGGTTGCACAGTTCCCCACTAACATCCATTTTTTCTTCTTTGATGTATTTTACGATGTTCATTTTAAAAAGTAGTATGTATTTCATTTTTTGTGAAACAACCTTTTTCTTTCCTCTACGATCTCTAGGAGTGAGAGAGTATGCCTGGTGTATTGGGTCACAGCCAGGTCATGATGACGTCATGCCGTACGATGACGTCGGCCCAGAGGAGCAGGCGTCATCCGACCCCAGCACCCGTCTGGGTCTCATGGAGGGACACACATACTTTCTTACAATCAAGGTGCGTGATTTGTGGAATCATGTTGGCTGAGTTACTGCTGTTTAGAAGGTTATGTTTACTAAGAATTTTGTTTGTATCTGGTTATTATAAGCATTCATCATCAATGATTCATTTCTTAATGGGTTTTAGTGGTATTTGACATTTGCTTAAGTATGTGACATGATGGAGAAATGATTATGATTAGATATTTTTAAACCCACAACAACGTCCATCGGAACCGCGGTTATTTAGTATGCCTTTGTGATTTACAGAATATTTCATAATCTAAGGCTTGCATATTTCAGAAAGCTTAGGAGAAAGAGATAACACTTTGGCGCTCCAATTACATCTGCCATTTCCCTTCCTCAGGCGACGAACGGGGCAGGTCTCGCCGCCACAGCCTCGTCCTGGGGGTTTGTAGTGGAGGCGTCCCCTCCCCTGCCTGGGTTCGTGCGTGATGGCGGGCAGCAGGACATCGACTATCAGGTAAACGTCATTATACCCCCTTCACAATAGGCGCGATTCGATCGGAAGACTAGTTTACGAACTCTGAATGACATTTTCGTGAGTAAGACGTCCGGTGTTCTCACGATCATCTTGCGATTTTTACGGATCGCCGGCAGTTTTCAGGAGTCTTACGACGGTCGCGGTGCAGCGAAACATGTTCTTAACATATGCGACTAGTCGAAGGAAATCTCCAAAATCGCACAGCTCGTTACCGAGTCGCAGATTGTGCGTACAAATCGTGTGTACCTTGCAAGGGTATCGGTCAATAGTCTTGCGTCAATCCAACGATTGAAGACCGATAGGCGAGCAAAGACATAGTTATTAATCATCGAGCGCAAATCGGATGGCGAACGCCCGTCAGTTGGGCAACGTTCGGGCGACGTTCGCCCGACTTCCGTTTGTTTACAAATATTGAATTTCTGGGAATGTGAGGGTAATTCTAACATTGTGGCCCCTGTGGCAGTATGTAGGCTGGCTTTGTGACACACTTTCTTTTCTTGCGTCATTTCTATTATGCCCGCGCATTCCATTCATTGGTTAAAAAGATTCCGACAACAAAATAAGCAACATTTATTGATCTCTTGCCTTTTTTGAGGAACGTTTTGTGTTACCTTGTCCGCGTGCAAGAGGTCATGGGAGGTTTATTATCATAGATTTATTCACCGTCGATCTCACGAGCCTCGCGTATATGTGAGGGGGACAGTTTTGAGGCGAAAAATACGCAAGACCATCTTAAGATCTTAAAATCAGCCGACCTTCCTGCGATCGCGAAGAACGTCCGAAGATCGTATATAATGTGAAGGGGGTATTACACCTCTCTCTGTGTTGAATATATTCATAGATGGATTAAATTCATTTTCATGGATATTAAAAGCTATGAACATTCAACTGATGAGGGTATGTTAGGCTCTTTTCATTATGTCTTCCTTAATTTTCGTCTTTATTTACTTTTCGACTGTCTTTATTTATTTACCGCTCCTTTATTTTTTGTTCTTCCGTCCTTGTACCTTTGTTCCCTCAGTCATTTCTTTCTTCCCGGTAGCTTTTCCTTCCTTCTATTCCCCAACATTGGATTTCTTTACTTTTTTTTCTTTTCAACGGTTAATGGGAGATCTGGACAAGACATTAACAACATTATACATTTGTCCTGTCCAGCACGACCTGTCCACCATCAGCGTCACGTGGGGCGGTTTCCGCGAGCCTCATACCGACATAGCCGAGTACTCGTGGATGGTCGGCACGTGCTCGGGTTGTGATGATGTCATGGAGGAACAACATGTCGGACTCATGACTGGTAATTATGCATATCAGTCATGCTTAAAATGCGTTAAGATACGTGTTTATTCAATAGTATTCTCGCAAAGCTTTTGTTGAGTCTTGTACTTGTGTCTTGGTTAGAAAGGACTCTTAGCAATAGCAACCAAGCTTAGAATTAGACATTGAAGCTAGAATTATCTCCCTTTCCTTCTTGTAACCCGCATTTGATACTAGCTTTAAACTAAGCTGGACCAACATGATTTTTTTTTATTTCTTTTGGCTATTTTAGAGGCCAGCGCAACAGACCTGAACCTCCAGCCAGGAGTGAATTACATCGTGACAGTGACGGCCTGTAACACCGCGGACCTCTGTACCACCGCCAGTTCTGACGGAGTCGTCCCGGACACCTCTCCTCCTCTAGCCGGGCTCGTACTGGACGGGAACAGCGATGGAGATATTCAGTACCAGGCGTCCAGGTAGAATGGAACATGAATTTTATTTTTATTTTCCTTCTAAATAACACTGGTAAGTTATCACACATTCCCTACTACCGCTTGGTTATCAAGCGGAAGTAGGGAATGTGTGAGCCTGTAATGCCCCATGATTGAAACAAATACTCTAAATGAACCCTTACTCTTCTTGAGAAATACATTCGAACGTAAAGGCTCCCCCCATACAATGCATAATGTCCCCGCTAAAGGACGATTTGAGGTATGAGAATTAAAGCTCATCTGTGTTGTGTTGAATTGATCCGATAGTAACACCAAGCAATTCAAGCTGTTTCAACAAAAGAATGGTTGCTTCACAACCATTGGTTATGTGTTAAAAAGGACGACTAAAAGGGTAGTCTAATCCCATACACACAGCTACCATGGCATCAAAAGTTACATTTTTGAACATGAAATGTGATATGCCTTTCAATATCAGGACGACAATACGGGCCCATTGGTTCAATTTCCATGACCCCCACACCGGACTGTCCCATTACGAGTGGAGGGTGGGCACCAGTGCCGGTGCTGAGGACATCCTACCGTCTACCGGGCTGCACGAGTCTGAGCAAGCCTTCGCCTCGGGCTTAGACCCACCACTGCCGCTGGGGGTTCCACTGTTCGTGACCATCAGGGCGTACAATAAAGCAGGTGAGTGGGCAGGCAATGCTGTCAGCATCTTTGATAGATATTAATGCTCTGGTCGCCTTTGCATCTTTGTCTGATAAAGTATTTCGGGGAGGGCCTGTCTGTCTCTTTTGTCTGTGTGCATTTCTATGTTTTCCAATACTCTCAGCATTTCCAACATTTCGTGAAGGAGGTGAAGTCTTGTTTCTCTGATTGCCTCGTTCTGGTTCAATTTGTATTGGAACTCGCAGGTTAGGAGCAAGCGAGAGAAAAACATAATTCTATACAAAGGGGCCATACAATACCCGCCCCTTCTAGAATAAAAATCATTATTATGGTACGTTCAAGACCGTTCAAGAATCCGTGAAAGAACATGAAATGATGTATCAACCTAACACAGTTAATTACTTTACTTAAGCATTAAGTAGACGCCATATATATTTTGAATTGTTGCCTACTTTGCCTGAAACAAACCTTGCATGTCTGAACACACAGGACTTTGGGTGGAGAGATCTTCTGACGGGTTCACTGTAGACAACACCCCGCCGTCAACCGTCATCAACCCTACATTCGATTGCACACTCGGCTCTGCTGTACCAAATACACAGGTGATAACGAGATACATCCACTTATAAGAAATCTAAAGCTTTAAAATGGACAGGTATTGTCAACGTTTGAAAGTCTAAGATGTGTGGATCAAATCAAAGTCTAATTGCATTTTTGTATATATTTCAGCTGAAAATCTTCCGTATGACATATATAAATACAAATTTGAAACTTGGGTCAATCTTAAATGCTGTATTTACCAAACTCTAGATTTTCCAAATTGTCATTGTGCTATAGTTTAAACATATCGTGTATATCAGGTTTGGAGAGACACCTTGAGAGCCATATGGGACTTTGCTGACCAGGAGAGTCCGCTGCTGTACCACGTGGTCAGCCTGTACACTCATCATCAGTCTGACCTGGTCACGGAGTCCGTCCGGTTGCCAGGCGACGCAGACGGCCACGCCTTCTCCAACCTGACGCTACACGACGGAGACACGTACTACGTCAAGGTCACGGCGTGTAACGCCGCCATGCTGTGCACAACGAGGGAATCACCTGGACACATGGTGTGTTGGGAACTTGCATACGTGAAAGTTTTCTGAAACAGCAAATATTCTAGTCTGTACTCTGATTCTGCACTTAGTCTAAAAAAATCAGCCCTTCAACTAACTTTTGATGAGTTGATGAGTCTAACCGAAATCAATGACAAAACTTTGAACAAAGAACAAATATTCCTCATACTATAGATGGATTCCACGCCTCCGACAGTCGGTACCTTCGCCGTCGCCACTGATCACGTGACGGCGCTAGGGCGTGACGTAGACGGTCACATGACGTACTGGCAGACCATTGGCCCAACCGGGCCGCACCTTCGACTTGCTTGGCTGGGGTTCGCTGATCCACACAGCGGCATAGACCACTACCTGGTCACTGTGGGGACGTTCTATAGCGGTACAGATCTGACTCAGGTAAGCTAACAAGACAAGACATAGATCATTACCTAGTCACTGTAATGGTAAGATGGGGATTGACTAGATGACAACATGTTTCAGTCATTAAGTGCCCACCGTGTGATGATGTACAAGCATGCAAGTCTTTAATAGAAATTCCAGACTGTTGAATTATCCGTGATAAAGTTTATATGACTGCGGATTGTTAAAGTCTACACAATACAGCATTACCATGCATCTTCAATGCCCATGTAGAAAAATGTCCTCGTACTACAAAGCAACAGGGATAGGAAGTTGAAGTCTGCCATCGTTAATTGGCAATACACTGTTTTCTGTATCATAGAATACTGACAAAGGATTCAATTATTGGTCCTGATAAAAACACCTTACCTCCTATTCCCAGGATGTCCCTGTAAGAGTGAACCATAACGGCAGTTTCGAGTCCTCAGGAGAAGGCCATGTGCAGCTGGGGACTGTTCCGGTCAGCAGGGACTTGGTGCCTGGAGAGAGGATCTATATCTCACTATGGGCAGTGAATACGGTGAGTATTTGAAGTATGAATATGTTTTTAACTAAACTTCCTTAACTAATATGGGTAATAAAGATCGACACACAAAGAATAATCTTATGGTATTTAGTGATTCAATTACTTACTTACTTACTCCGGCGAGCTCGCTCGGAGTCTCCACATAACCAGTTTTCTCCACCCCTCTTTGTCATCCATCGCTGCGGGAAGTTGTTGCAGGTCCAGACCGGTGTCTTCAGCAAGCTGCTTAGTGTATGACTTACGCGGTCTTCCCCTGCCCCTGTTTCCGTGGTTCGGATTCCACAGTAACAGTTTGTGCACTACTTCGTCCTTTTTCCTCCAGCAGTGACCTGCAAAACGCAGAACGTGATTCAATTAAAATGGTATATAGTGATTCAATTAAATTAAAAGTTGAAACAATATATGCAAATTACCTTTTTGCTGAAATATTTTTATTTATGGTTATGTCCTTTAGGTTGGATTAAACGGTGATGTAGCACACGCAACGTTTGAAACCGCCCCCTCTAACCCGACAAGTGGAGTTCTGGACCTGGTGCGCAGGTGCGAGGCACAATCCTGCCAGGGGCACTGCACATGCGCACCGAGTAACCAGAAATGTCAACCTCTCAATGCTACCTGCAATGATGTAACTGGTATGATATCCTTGCTGTCTTTGTACAAAATGTTCATGCATTGAGGTGTCTATGATCCAAAGACTACGTTGGTGAATGTATGCAAAGTCGTCACGTGATAAACGTTGTCTACCTGTTGAATTCATCTACTTATTGCTTCACATCTATGGTATAAAGGACTATGAATGATTCATTTTGCATACGGAAATAATGAAGTGCTGTTGGAGCGTTTAGTCTATATACTATATATGGTCTGTTGTAATTATCATTATTTCAGAGCAAAATTTACTTGTATGTATCACTTTCCTCTTACTTTTAGTGGACGAAATGTCCTTCTGACGTCCATTTGGCAAGCAAGATAGGTAGGTAAGAAAACCATCAGTTTACAGATAATGTTTTCTTACAGGAAAGTCTCAGTTCACATCAGTTGAAGTTATTGATACCTCGGATCTCCACACCAGCGCTCCACCTGGCCAGGACGTCAACTTTACTCGATCATCAACTTCTCTCGCCGCAAAGTGGAGAGCAGAGCAGGGCAGCAGGATTCCTGTGCAGAGGTTTTATCAAATTTAGAATTTTCTAGTCTTATAATTTAGTTTAAAACAGTTCACAAGAGAACACACTACTCGTTATTGGAACAGCCTGCTGTTTATAAACATTTTCTACCTACATGTAGTTTGTATCAAAGCTAAGTTTGAAGCGGTTACTTTTGACATTTGAAAATTATTTGAATTCTAAAATTAATGAATCCCGTGTTATGATGACAGATATGAGTGGAGTGCAGGTCTGGCTGGGGAGGTTGCCGGAAGTCACGTGTTTGACACCAGTAAAGACCGGATATGGCATGACGTCGGCAGTCGGACGTCAGCAGTTCTTACCCTGAGAAGGGACGGGACCTACGGTAGGTGTTACTGTAACATTTTATTGCTAAAACTTTACAGATTTCGGTATGTGTATAGTTAAAAGACTGACTGTACAATGAGGAGCCAAGAAGTCAAATCCCCCTTATTATGAGCATACAAATGGTAAGTCTTCTTCGACAGTGGTAGTCTAGGACTGCCAGGAGAGTTGTGTCGCTTCTGTGGAAAGGGGAATATTGTACCATTGACCATTGGCCTACATTCTGATTGCATTGTTTAGACACCAAAAGCTTATAGATTTGAGTGACCTTTCTTGCAGTTCCTAAGCTCGCGAAAGGATGTTTAGTTGACACAATTTTGGTATTAAGAATCGATAATAAATTATATTTTGTTATTCTGTTAATTCCAGTTTAGTTCTACTACTAGATGTTTGCTATGTACAGGTATTTTGTTAATGATATTTTTTATCATTACCTCCCAACAGCGTACCTGGAACCACGTGTGATGTACGTCTGGTACGTGCGAGCCTGGTACAGTCAGAACGACTTTGCCATTTTCACCTCGGACGGTGTGAAGAGCCTTCCGCTGCCGCCGCAGGTGTCGTCCTCTAGAAAGGTGAACAGAAAAGGAACAAATGATTGAATGACGGAAGTCTTCGTTGTAGTCTTCTGACTCAATATGATAAACGGTACAAGACTTCATAAACGGACAGGAATTTGGTCATTACCTTACGCGTCCTATTGCCTAGATGCATTACACAATTACATTCGTTCAGTCAGATTAATACATAAACAAAGAGGCAAATACCATGTGTGTGTAGTGTGGATAACGTTCAGCACCAAGGACAGTGTTAACGTGTTTTAGAGAGAAAGAGAGAGAGAGAGAGAGAGAGAGAGAGAGAAATAAAGTGACGCCAAGTGTTACTACATAAGCTATTTCAAATCTGACTCTGCAATGTATTTTTCAAGGTGAAAGATTTGGAGAATATTTCAATGTATTTTTCAAGGTGAAAGATTTGGAGAATATTTCCACCAACAAGGACAAAGACTTCACCACCAGTCAGACCATGATTGCTGTTTCCTGGAACAGTGTCTTCCCTGATCCATTCGGGGACATTAAAAACTACCAGGTGGCTTTGGGGACATCTTCAGGAGGTATTTAAATATACCTCTTAATTTTTAGCCTCTGTTTGCCTTTTTGCATCTTGGGTCATCACATCAATTTACTGTCAAAACTACCCAAGAACTGATCATGAGGGGGACACTGGAATCTAGTCTATGTCGACAGCTAGTCACTTTAGACGGAATTCGTTTTGCTGGCGTCAATGGAAAAATTGTCTATATGAAGTGATCACCAAGAAGTTGCCAAATGAGAAAGGTAGTCTCTGTGTAAATGCCACATGTATAGGTTTGGCTGTAGCATACTGGTAAATAAAGGTTTCCTAGTTCCAGTTCTGTATCTTGATTTAATGGTGAACTGTGTGATTCTAGTTCTAATCATTTCCCACGAATAATTTTCTACTCTCTCCATCTGCAGCTAGTGACGTCATTGCCTGGGGAGTGGTGAGGACAACCCCTGACGTCACCAGGACGTCACTGGACAACCTGTCCCTCCAGACGGGTGTGACGTACTACAGCAGCGTTAGGGCAACCAACCACGCCGGGTTGCACACCACTGTAACATCGGATGGCATCAAGGTTACTGTTGTAACGTTTTGTCTGATAAAAGACTGAGTTCTATCATGTCTTGAATGTGGTTATGTTGCAATGAAGTGACTCCTTGTTTGCAAGTGCGCCATCTATGTGTTAGGTGTGAGCAAATGGATGACTTGTTTCGGAATTGCTCTGAACCTTACTACTATACTACACTGTACCTTGCTTTACGTTTATCATTCTGTCATTAATAGTTTTGGGCGCTGATTAACCTTCGTTAACAATTGCTATTCTTACGTAGGTTGACACCATCGCCCCTACAGCAGGCACGGTGTACGACTGTCTCGGTCTGCACGACGCGGACTATCAGAACGACAGTCTCACCGTGTGGGCCACGTGGCACGGCTTCTCAGACCTAGAATCTTACATACACCACTACGTCTGGTGTGTGGGGTCCTCTCCTGGAGCGGAGGACATTTTATCTTGTAGAGACGTCGGCGTCCAGATTTCTGCTTCTGACAAGCTCACACAAGCTTTGATAACAGGTACCAAGTACTACTCTACAGTGACAGCTGTTGACGCCGCGGGTCTGCAGTCATCACCAGTGTCCTCAAACGGCATCACTGTGGACTCTACTCCGCCTGTTCCTGTCGAGAAGCTCAACTTCGGTCCTAACCTGGTCAACAACCCTTCTTTTGAACAGAACCTTGGAGCAGGTTCTTCATCGTGGAATCTATCAGGTAACAAATCATTATCGTCGTAAAGACAATCATTTCAAAAGCTGTCAGTTCCATCGTCACAATCGATTGTCAGATTTAAAGTTTCAGTTTCATCTAATAACAGTTTTAGTTGCACTCCGGTCTAAAGACCAAAAAAGTATTTGAATGATTGTGTTAAATCAATAAAAACCTCAAACAGATAATTGCATCTTAAATATTGTTAACATCAGTGATTAGCGTGTAGGATGCAATTCAGTCTATAGCAATAATGATTACTTTTTGATTCATAGGAACAGCCGAAGTTGTATCTGCGTCCGGCTTTGCTACCAAAGATGGACAAAAGTATTTACATCTACACGGCAGTATCTCACAGAGAGTACCGACTCATTCTGACCAGAAGTACCAACTCACCTTCCACGCCAGACATGTCGAGAAACTGTCCCTTCCCCTTCAGTCCCAGGAGGGGAAGGTTTCCGCACCAGGTCTGCACAAGACCTTCAAGCTTTACCAACGATTCGGTACGTTCGGCAGTGGCAGTTCAAACAGTGAAGCGGCTCAAAACTGGCACCAGCACATCTACTACTTCACATCGACCGGTTCTGAGTCTGAAGTCACGTTCAGCTCTGTAGGTAGGGCCGGAATGGTGCTAGACCAGATCAGTGTACGGCTTGTGAACGTCAGTACGCAGCGAGAGTCGGACGGAGAGAGCGCCTCAGGACTGGTACACGTGCACACCAGCACGGCTGCGGACTGGCACGTGATTCAGGCGAGCTGGGGCATGGAAGATCTGGAGAGTCCGATTTTCAAGTACGAGTGGGCAATTGGAACAGTAAAAGGTATCTTATGGCGCCTTCTTAACAAATTCATGTGTGTCTAAATTTGTCTATAAGTGTGCGTTAACTACCCGTGTGTGTGTATGTGTGCTCGTGTTCATGCACATGCTGCAATAATTGGAAAAAAACAGTATAACCTTAAATTTTATGGATTTTAAAGTAACGTATATCTATCCTTTCGCTCTTTGCCTTACAATGTTGTTCTTATTCTTAAGTGTTTACAGTCGGACTTTTATAAAAAGGCAATGTTACTTTCCTCAAACAAGTAATCAACCTTTAAAGATGGGGCAACCTTTACTGTTTGACTTCAAATACTTTTTTTGTTATTACCAATAACTGTGATTTGGAACAAAACATCGTCAACTACATGTTTGCTTGGTATATTTCATTTAAAAAAACTACCCAGGCCTTCGTCTAGTATTTCTTAAACATTTGTTTTCTTTTTATAACTACTTACAGGAGGGACCCAATTGCAGGACTTTAAGTCGGTTGGCCGCAGCACGTCTGCTCGGAACGAGGGTCTCCATCTGCAGCACGGCAGCTCTGTTCACGTGACCGTGGTGGCCTCCAACGCCGCGGAACTGAGGACTGTGGTGTACTCAGAACCTGCCGTAGTGGACCTGACTCCTCCGGTCATCAGTAACATACAGGTGAGACCACAATTCAGAACCTGCCGTGGTGGACCTGACTCCTCCGGTCATCAGTAACATACAGGTGAGACCACAATTCAGAACCTGCCGTGGTGGACCTGACTCCTCCGGTCATCAGTAACATACAGGTGAGACCACAATTCAGAACCTGCCGTGGTGGACCTGACTCCTCCGGTCATCAGTAACATACAGGTGAGACCACAATTCAGAACCTGCCGTGGTGGACCTGACTCCTCCGGTCATCAGTAACATACAGGTGAGACCACAATTCAGAACCTGCCGTAGTGGACCTGACTCCTCCGGTCATCAGGAACATACAGGTGAGACCACATTTCAGAACCTGACGCCTCCGGTCATCAGTAACATACAAGTGAGACTACATTTCAGAATCTGTCGTGGTGGGCTTTGCATTTCAAACTTGAGTTCCATCTTGACAAAATGTTGTTTGTCGTGGGTATAACTATAAAATATTCATGTTCTGTTTTGTCGTTAAAGGATGGTGTTAAAGATGACGACATTAGTTACCAAACCAATGAAACATTTGCTGCAAGCTGGGAAGTTTCAGACAAGGAGAGCGGCGTGAGTTGGTGTGAGTGGGGGCAAGGTAGATTCTGTTACACGATATACAGCCAATAATAGTTAGTAAACTCTTTGGCATTGCTCATTATGTTGGCATATACACAACCGAGCAAGCATCGTTATGTTGTTACTATCAATAATTATAGAGCTTTTTTACTAAAACTGTTTTTCATACCCGATTCTTTAAAAGATTTTATGCTCTGGCGTGTCACTCTGACTTATTTTGTGCATAGAACATCCCTTCCCCACAGCTATGTTAGAATAGAATAGAATAGAATAGAATAGAATAAGAAGAAATCGAATAGAGTTATAGAATTAAATATAGAAAGGAACAGAAACAAATCTGTTGTAACATACTTTGCTAATTTCATTTCCCTAGGTCTCAGTCCAGGTTCAGCAGAGATCTCACATTACCAGCCCACGGACAGTTTGTCATCCTCATCCAAGAACCTGACAGGCCTGATCCACCACGGCCAGACGGTCTACACCACCGTGCGGTGCCACAACCAGGCCGGGCTGGAGTCGCAGACCGTCACAGACGGGGTAACTCTCGTCACCAGCCCGCCCGACAGCACGGCTGCCGAGCTCCGTGTGACGTCCCCGTCACAGACTACCTTCCCTGCCGAGTACAGGTACCAGAGTTCGGCGGAACAACTTCGCTTCTTCTGGGAAGGATTTAGTGACAAAGCCGGAATAGATCATTATGAGGTACAGTACTGCTGTTGTCCTCATTTCTTGCTGTTTATATCAATACCTTGTATAGAAGGTTTTCAACGAGTAAGTTGGCAATCTATTCTCCTATGTAGACCTACTAGAATAAACCTACAGAGTAAACAAATGTCTTTCCAAGTCGTCCTAAATCAATTGTGTTCCTAACGTCTTTTCCATATGCCCAGATTTCCATCAGTGGCCCTAACAACTACACCCACACATGGCTGTCTGCCGGAGGTAACGGGGAGACGTCAGCCACGCTGTCCGGCCTGGGACTGCAGTCACACCAGACAATACTGTTATACCACTCCGGTCCATACATGTTCTTACTGCATATTTTTCATACATGTATCCCCAGATTTCCATCAGCGGACCCAACAACTACACCCACACTTGGCTGTCCGCCGGATATAACGGAGAGACGTCCGCCACGCTGTCCGGCCTGGGGCTGGAGTCACACCAGACGTACTCAGTCTTCTGTCGGGCCGTCAACATGGGCGGACTGGTCAGCAACGCGATCTGGACTAACGTTACCATAGAGACGGAGCAGCCGATGATCAACGGTTTGTTTCTACTCATCTTTTTACAGATTGATAATAGGTGATTTGACGTAAGCGTGAAATACTGTTAAGGCTACCATTTATATTATTGCCACTTGATATCATTGTGTTTATCGTATTTCCTACTTAATCTATTGTTATGTTCAGGTTTTTCAGTTGTCAGCCAATGGCAGCCTCCAGACATCCTGCATCTTGATTGGACGGGAAACTTCTTCAGCCAATCAGCGCTCGTTTACGAGGTTTCCTTGGGAACCGTCAGAGGAGGAAGTGACGTCATGCAGTGGATGGAAACCACGGAAACGACCATGACTGTAACGGGGGTGGACCACAGCAGGGCACATTACGTCATCATCACTGCTGTCAACAGAGCTGGGCTCTACGTGTCGCAAGTGCACAGACTGGCAGTTTGAAGTTATAGAATGCTGTAACCATGAAAATGGGCTGAAACTCAGTGAGGATCTATTCTCACTGCCCATCACAATGATCTGCTCAGGCAATAATTATTAGCAAACAAAGAGTGACTGCATATCTAATATTATTTGTTTTCATTAATCATTTCTACATTTTGATGGAGGTTGGTGGTGCTATGGGATCGGTCAATTGGATGTGTTTGAGATTTTCCATGCATACAACTTTATTTCCATATATTTGGAACTATTTGAAATGAGTAGATCCAGTGTATATTTTACTTGATCCATCTGATACTTGTTGTTCTTTTGCACCTATATTTTACTTTTCCTACAGCGGCTTAAGCTATTTGAGTAGATGTTGATAGTATGATAACACGTAAAGAGGGCCACCGAAAAGGAAATTCGTGCGACATTTCATGTCTACGTAGTGTCTAATTCCTGACGGAACTTATGTTGTGACTAACCAGGTTGTGTTTGTTAGATTAGACTATGGTTTTTGACAAGAACTACATGTAGATAGGAGACGCGTAGTACACTTTATCCTTCAGGGCGCGATACATTTGTTTATGCTACCATGTACAACAGACTATACACACCTTTTAAATATCTAAACACTATGTATTGGGAAAATTCTGTAACTTCGTCTACACATGCTGTAAGAAGATAGAAGGAGCAGGTATGAGTATAGCTTTTCTATTATCTCCGTAGCTTACTGTATTCAGCCCTAATGGCATGAATATGCAATAAACTTCATTGCTATTGTTATTCATAAGTTGGATTAAACGCGCCAACATAATTGTCATTGCGAATCAAACAGACAAATATTGCGGTTGAGATATTTATATATATTTTTACAGCTGGTGGACTCTGGTTTTTATGCAATAATATTTTTTTTATCAGGCAGCATTTTCAATCAATGATCGTTGATGGAGTCGAAAATTGTCTTTATCCTAATTACCGAATTTGCACACGTTTTAAAAACGGCTGTCTTTGTCCGCGTTGTTGATCTTCATGCAGATAATACGATAGCATACGATAGTATCAAAAGCTGGCAGAGGAATGAAGTCGATGTATGAGTGTATATAGCTACTGGAGGATCAATTTGGAGATTAGATTGCCCCAAGTTTTTTCCGAAATAATCGAACGTTTGCAAACCATTTTCCCAACTTTCCACTCCATTGTTAAAACACATTTTATTTAGTCTGTGTATTTTTGTCAACCCTTGGCACAATATATTTCTTTACTGTTGAAGTCTTGTACAAAATATTCAATGGCATTAATCAATCAATAGATAGTTTTACAGCTTACATATCAGAATCTAATGATAAAAGTCTTTTGTTTTCATTCTTCATCTTTACAAATACTAGACGACCATAAACATATACATCATTAAATAATCTTTTGAAACAACATAGTGATATTTACATTATCCTTTATGGTGCAAATTTTCAAAAAGATCATCGCATGTCCCAAAGAGAACCTAGCTGCAACACTGCCCTCATTGGAGCAAAAGTAAATATAAAACCTACAATCGTGCTGTACACACAACACTATCTACACAAAGCAACCAATGGTATCGAGCTACCACCTTGGTGCTACACTTTACAAGAATACTCACAACATGGCATGATTAGAAGTCCAAACATAACAGAGCAATCACTGTGATAGTTATATTGCCCAAGCAGATGTCGGTGTGGAAGATAGTAGAGCTTTTTTATTGCCAGACTCCTCTGGCAGTTGGGGTTATCGGCTGTCAGAATGCGTTAAATCTTCCACCACGACATCTGCGTGGGAACTGTTGTGAAATAGCGTTCTTTGCCAGCTTGTAGCATATCCTTTAAAAATAAGATAATCCCATTTTGATAGACTTAATCTTTGGTGATACATCTAGGGCGAAGCCTTGAATGATACTTTGCTCCTTGAGTTGTGTTTTCTTAGGTTGGAATCACGTCATAGCTATTATGTAGCAGACTATTGCTGGATTCCAGACTATCATTTTCTCCATCTCCTGCTACCGATAGACGTAGGCAGGTTAGTGTTTCTGGAATAAATCTTGGGCCTCTCCTCTTAATCATTTAATGATGTCACGATATCAGCCTGCTGCCTATAGTCCACATTGTTAGCCTCCATAGCAGGCTCTCTGGGGCCTTTTTGGCTCATTTTGGACCATTGGCCCAGCGACCCAGTATAAAAAATGTATTTATGAGCCAAAAAAGTATTCATGAGCCAAAAAAAAAGACAGAAAAGGCCCCAGAGAGCCTGCTGTAGAGGCTATCACATTGTCACAATCTGAACAAAGTCAAAGTCTACTCTTAATTGTAACCAATAGATTTTCAGTCCATGTTTCTGTTCCGGTGTTAAACTGCCAGTCTGTGCACTTGTGACACGTAGAGCCCAGCTCTGTTGACAGCGGTGATTATGACGTAATGTGCCCTGCTGTGGTCCACCCCCGTCACTGTCATGGCCGTTTCCGTGGTTTCCATCCACTGCATGACGTCACTTCCTCCTCGGACGGTTCCCAAGGAAACCTCGTAAATGAGCGCTGATTGGCTGAGGAAGTTGCCCGTCCAATCAAGATGCAGGATGTCTGGAGGCTGCCATTGGCTGACAACTGAAGACCCTAAATGGGACAAATCATATATTGGCTTATATAATTACATTGTACTTACGAGTACTTTTTATACTAAAGCAGTTGGACATTAGATGTACACAAAAACATCTAAAACGACATCAGTAAGTAGTGATATAAATGATATAACAGCCTGCTAATAAGCCTGCTTACTCTTTTCCAGTCTGAGGGAGATAAATTTCATACAAGATTGTTCGTTTTGTAGCTTCCCTCCCACGACCACGTATGTCATCAGCGGCTACTCTGTAAGCAGAGGTTAGGCTCCGGCTGGTTTTGGACTTTATGGTTTTCATATTGTCGACAAGCTTAGCACCTGGAACTTTCTCACGCTCAAACTATGTATTATAAATAGATGGGGAGACACGAACCGTTGACTAGCGGCTGTTCCGTCTCTATGGTAACGTTAGTCCAGACCGCGTTGCTGACCAGCCCTCCCATGTTGACGGCCCGACAGAAGACGGAATACGTCTGGTGTGACTCCAGCCCCAGGCCGGACAGCGTGGCCGACGTCTCCCCGTTATCTCCGGCAGCCAGCCATGTGTGAGTGTAGTTGTTAGGGCCACTGATGGAAATCTGGGGATATGAAAAATATGCAGTGATATGTAACAATGGCGCTAAGAACAAGTATGGACTGGTGTGGTATTAAGTATTGTCTGGTGTGACTCCAGCCCCAGGCCGGACAGCGTGGCCGACGTCTCCCCGTTATCTCCGGCAGACAGCCACGTGTGCGTGTAGTTGTTAGGGCCGCTGATGGAAATCTGGGGATATGGTAAAATTTGTAAGGGCGCAATCGTCGTGCGATTTTGATGCCATAGGATTTTCAAGCAGGTTGTGACATTACTAACCACCGGTTCTTGATCCAAAACAGCATTTTGTATCCCAAGACAGTTGAATTTTGCAGGAGACGTACATTTTTGTCCCCCATATGTCCGAAGTTAGCGATCGTACGAAGTAAAAACTAGAGTGGTACAAAGTATATGTTACAAAATAAACAAATCAAACTACCTTGTAAATGCAAAACAGCCTGGTAGATCCATAATCATAGGAATATCTATCAATACATTTCTTCCATCTATCTATCTACGAATGTAACAAAATCCGTGTGATGACGTAAAAGAAAACTTGTCTCCTAAACTGATAAATGTCATTCTTTTCTGGAAATTGAAATGTTGACATACTGACATGTTTATTAATTCTTTCTCAAGAGCCATTAGCAGCCAATCTTAAAGGTATCAGCAATATCAGTACAGTACCTCATAGTGGTCAATTCCGGCCTCATCGCTAAATCCTTCCCAGAAGAAGCGAAGTTGTTCCGCCGCACTCTGGTACCTGTCCTCTGCAGGGAAGGGAGTTTGGGACGGGGACGCCACACGGAGCGCGGCAGCCGTGCTGTCGGGCGGGCTGGTGACGAGAGTCGCCCCGTCTGTGACGGCCTGGGACTCCAGCCCCGCCTGGTTGTGGCACCGCACGGTGGTGTAGACCGTCTGTCCGTGGTAGATCAGACCTGTCAGGTTCTTTGATGAGGATGAGAAGCTATCGGTGGACTGGAAGTGCGAGATCTCTGTCGAACCTGGGCTTAGACCTAGGGGGAAATTGGAAATGTAAAAGAATTGTTTTTGTTTTTTAATTTCATTCTATTCTATTCCATTATATTATATCATATATTACCATAGCTATGTACAGTGGAAGGATAATTCTATACGCACGGATAGCGAATAACCGGTGCAATGGCCTAGTGGGTAGAGTGTTCGCCTTGCATTCGGAAGGTCGTGAGTTCGATCCCGGCCGAGTCATACCAAAGACTATAAAAATGGTACATGCTGCTTTCTCTGCTTAGCACTCAGCATTCGGGAAAGAGTATGGAAGTTGAACACACACCACTACCAGTGGACTAGCCCCCTGCTGTAGTGATTGCGTTGTGTGTGGCCCAGGGCTAACGAAACAGAGATGGGCACCGCCCTATGCGCCAGAAATGGGCACCGCCCTTGGCGCGGGAAGGGTTTAACTTTTAACGGATAGCGAGTCAAAGTAATAAGGGATGGAGGGTACTGTCAGTGACAAAGTTCTAAAATAAATTTAGTAACAGTAACACTAGCCCTGAAGGGTACATACAATAACATCAAAATGAGCTATCACTTGAAGATTACGCGATTGCAGACTATTATTGGTTATAGATCGTGTAACAGAATTTACCTTGCCCCCACTCACACCAGCTCACACCGCTCTCCTTGTCTGAAACTTCCCAGCTGGCAGCAAATGTTTCCGTGCTCTGGTAGTCTACGTCATCAGGCTCAACTCCATCCTAGAACGATGAAAAGGAAGATTTACCAACGTTTTAAAGTGAAACCTCTTATAAGTGACATTTCAGGTGGCCGTAACTAGAGTGTAGGAATCATTTTGTGTTTATCGGTAAGTTGCAATATCATCCATTGGCTTAGTTAGTTATTAGAGAGCGTGGTGATCTCTGTATCAAAATATAAGTTACAGTTCAGATATACAGGACTCGAATGCTACAGGAAAAAACAGCATTTGCGCCATTAACATGTTAAACGTTCCCTTCGTGAAAATAAACAAGCCCACTACTACCAAAGGCTACTAATACAGTGACAATGTACTACAACTACTACTACTACTGAGCACACTGCTACTGCTACCACTGCTACCACTTTTAATACTTCCCATCTACTACTGCTTCTGCTACTACTAATTTACTACAGTTATTACCCCTGTGACTTATAACTCACCTGCATGTTACTGATGACCGGGGGAGTCGGGTTCTGAAATATGGTCTCACCTGTATGTTACTGATAACCGGGGAAGTCGGGTTCTGACATGTGGTCTCACCTGTATGTTACTGATGACTGGGGGAGTTAGGTTCTGAAATGTGGTCTCACATGTATGTTACTGATGACCGGAGGAGTCAGGTTCTGACATGTGGTCTCACCTGTATGTTCCTGATGACCGGAGGAGTCAGGTTCTGAAATGTGGTCTCACATGTATGTTACTGATGACCGGAGGAGTCAGGTTCTGACATGTGGTCTCACCTGTATGTTCCTGATGACCGGGGGAGTCAGGTTCTGACATATGCATATGGTCTCACCTGTATGTTCACTTCGTAGGTCCACTACGGCAGGTTCTGAAATGTGGTCACATGTTACTGATGACCGGAGGAGAAATGTGGTCTCACCTGTATGTTACTGATGACCGGGGGAGTCAGGTTCTGAAATGTGGTCTCACCTGTATGTTACTGATGACCGGAGGAGTCAGGTTCTGAAATGTGGTCTCACATGTATGTTACTGATGACCGGGGGAGTCAGGTTCTGAAATGTGGTCTCACCTGTATGTTACTGATGACCGGAGGAGTCAGGTCCACCACGGCAGGTACTGAGTACACCACAGTCCTCAGCTCCGCGGCATTGGTGGCCACCACGGTGACGTGAACAGAACTGCCGTGCTGCAGATGTAAATTTTCGTTCCTTCCAGACGTGCTACGCCCCACCGACGTAAAGCCCTGGAGCTGGGTTCCTCCTTCAGTTACAAAAAAGGCAAGAAAAAAAGCTTGTGAAAAATACAAGATAAAAATAAATAAAAATAAATCTTTTAAATATACATAAATACACCTATCAAACATGAAGTTTACGTTGCTTTTTTTTTCAAATCATAGTTATTGCCCCATCTTTGAAGATTGATTACCATTTTGAGGGAAGTAATTGCCTTTTTCTTAAAGTCTGACTACCAACTATTAAAAATAAGAACAAAACAGTGGAAGGCAGAGAACGAGAATATCATTGGAAGTATACAATCCATAAACACACTTATAAAAAACACACATCACTTTGTTAAGAATGTGCCATAAGATACCTTTCACTGTGCCAATAGCCCATTCGTACTTGACAATCGGGCTCTCCAGATCCTCCAGGTTCCAGCTCGCCTGCACCACGTGCCAGTCCGCCGCCGTGCTGGTGTGCACGTGTACCAGTCCTGAGGCGCTCTCTCCGTCCGACTCTCGCTGAGTACTGACGTTCACGAGCCGTACACTGACCTGGTCTAGCGCCATTCCGGCCCTACCGACGGACCTGAACGTGATGTCAGACTCAGAACCGGTCGCTGTGAAATAATAGATGTGCTGGTGCCAGTTTTGAGCTACTTCGTCGCTTGAACCGCTGCCGTCGAACGTACCGAATCGTTGGTATAACTTGAACGTCTTGTGCAGACCTGGTGCTGACACCTTCCCTTCTTGGGACTGAAGGGGAAGGGACAGTTTCTCCACGTGTCTGGCGTGGAAGGTGAGTTGGTACTTGTGACCGGGCTGAGTCGGTACCGTCTGTGAGATGCTACCGTGTAGATGTAGATACTTTTGTCCATCTTTGGTAGCAAATCCGGACGCAGCTACAGCTTCAGCTGTACCTATGATTGAAAGGTTTATATCATTGGAAGAGTAATTATCATTGCATCCTCCTTTAAAAATGCTCAAAGCTATACGTTAAGGTGGGCTCCCACTGCACTCGCGTCACGCTTGCGTCGCTTGGGGGTTCGACAACGCAGACGTAACCCCGCGGCACCTATAGGTGACGCGAGCGAACCTAGAGGTGACACAAGCAAACCTAGAGGTGACACAAGCAAGCGCGACGTTTTTTTGGAAGTTAAAAAATAACGCAAGTGGCAAGATGCCCCAAGAGTGACCCAAGGGTGACACAACAGTGACCCAAGAGAACACTACAGTGAAACAACAGTGACGCCAACATGCCTTCAACAGTATCAAGGTTATATTTTGTCTATTTTGCACCAAGTATCAAAAGTAAACATCATTTTATTATTGAAAAGCTATATTGGATACATTTTGGATATCATTTTACAACAGTGACCCAAGAGTAACACAACAGAGACACAACAGTGACACAACAGTGACGCCAACATGCCTTCAACAGTATCACGGTTATATTTTGTCTATTTCCTATTAAAACGTAGGAAATATCAAGATTTTTCATTTGTGAAATATGCAAATTAACACACAACATTACACATACTTGTTGCAAAAAACATAAGCGATGGAGTCAAATCTGGTATATGGTTCGTGTCCATTCATTTGGGTTACTTCTTTTACTGTAAAAGTCTTTCAAGGTTATCATATAACATAAGTAACATTAATAAGCATAAGCATCATCACAAGGGAAATTATTTCATTATAAATCTCATTGTTAGGCATTTTCATCATTATACAGTGATTTTTCATACATTGACAACGCTGCGACTTCCGATAACCTGTCAATTTAGTCTAGAAACGCAACAGTGACGCATGTCAGTGGGAGCGCAACAGAAAATCGGCGAAAATAACACAACAGTGACACAATGAACGAACCCCGAAGCGACGCAATCGTGACGCGAGTGCAGTGGGAGCCCACCTTTAGCATTGTTCCAAATACGATTATCAGTTTGGGGTTAACAGTGACTTCAAAAATGCTAGAAATAAGTCTATGGTCTTTTCCGCAGTGCAATGAAAACTGTCAGTAAGTGAAATGCTGTACCAAAGATTAACAAATTAACTGAATTTGAAACTTTGACAATCAATTGTTTGGGTTTTACAAACTGCTTCAGAAATAATCATCTTCTCTATTCATAATCAATGACTGGTTACCTGATACATTCAACACTGAACTACCTGCTCCAAGGGCCTGCGCAAAAGAAGGGCTATGAAATAGATTAGATTTGTTTGAACGAGAGCTTATTTCACCTATATTATACGATACATGTATAATATGTAAATATGTGATGTGAATAGTTACCTGATACATTCCAATCTGCTACTCCAAGAGCCTGCTCAAAAGAAGGGTTGTTGACCAGGTTCGGACCGAAGTTGAGCTTCTCGACAGGAACAGGCGGAGTAGAGTCTACAGTGATGCCGTTTGAGGACACCGGTGATGATCGCAGACCCGCGGCGTCCACAGCTGTCACTGTCGAGTAGTATTTGGTACCTGTTGCCATGGACACAGTTATACATTATGAGAGGCATTTTCTAAGTATTAAATTTTCACATGTGTACTGACCGCTCAACAGACTTCAAGGAAATAGTAATAGTAGACTGGCGGTCACTACAGACAGGGTTCCTAAAGCTTGGGTCGGGTTAGCCTGTGTTTACACAATCTCTAATAGTGGCAACTGTAAGGCTGGCCACTAGGAGCGCGATTTCATTCAGGTTTGGGTTGGTCAATGGGACAAATGGCAGAGATAGCAGACAAACAACGAAGGGAGGCAGTCCAAAATCTGACTTACCTGATATTAAAGCCTGTGTGAGCTTGTCAGAAGCAGAAATCTGGACGCCGACGTCTCTACAAGATAAAATGTCCTCCGCTCCAGGAGAGGACCCCACACACCAGACGTAATGGTGTATGTAAGACTCCAGGTCTGAGAAGCCGTGCCACGTGGCCCACACGGAGAGACTATCGTTCTGGTAGTCAGCGTCGTGCAGACCGAGACCGTCGTACACCGTGCCTTCTGTAGGTGCGATGGTGTCCACCTGTGTGAAAATACAGAAAAAGCAGTTGTTAACCAAAAGGGACAATCAGGGCCCCAAACTAGGTCTGACATTAATATACACCTCAGAAAGCAAGGTATACGTACAAACAGTGTTAAGTAAGTTTCAGAGCAGTTCCGAAAGAAGTTGTTCATTTCTACTCACACCAAACTACATAGATGGGGCATTTGCAATGATGGAGTTAAAATGATCTTCACTACAACATAACCACATGAATGACATGATGAAACGCCATACCCAACAAACTTCTCAAAACCATGCAAGAATATGTAGGCAAACTGAAAGCAGATGTATCTTGTCAAGTGTATTTTACTTACTTACTTAGATTTTTTGCCGGGGCGCCGCAGGCGCCCGGCTTTGTCCCCGGTTTAATGGTTCGTCCTTGGATGGGTCTGCTATGGTCGCAAAATGTACCGTGCGTTTTTACGACAATTCTCAGCCCTTCTCAGCCCTTCAAATAAACGCAATGTACCGTGCGTTTTTACG
Organism: Branchiostoma floridae; assembly: GCF_000003815.2. Taxonomy (NCBI): domain Eukaryota; kingdom Metazoa; phylum Chordata; class Leptocardii; order Amphioxiformes; family Branchiostomatidae; genus Branchiostoma; species Branchiostoma floridae. The sequence goes on from NC_049993.1 coordinate 17,123,138, forward strand.
ACAATTCTCAGCCCTTCTTAGCCCTTCAAATAAACGTTGTAAGAATACTGTTTATCCATGACCTCTACTCGTACAGAAAACATTGCAGCGCTCATTAGCAAAGTCTAGGAAAGGAAAATGTTTCTTGATTTGCAGTAAAACACTGGTCATGTAACATTTGAGGAGTTGTCGTTAAATCGCACGGTTCATTTTGCGATAGCGTTGACGGGTCCGGGTATTTAGCGGAATAACCCGGAATAACCCGGAATAACCCGGAATAACCTTAATAAAGGATGAAAGCTACCGAAATACAGTGTGCTTTGATAAGTTAAGATCGCAGAATGCAATATTTTGGCATAAAATAATGTATATATGGCCATGGGAACAAGAAATATTACGGTTATTCCGGGTTATTCCGGGTCATTTCGGGTTATTCCGGTAAATACCCTCACGGGCGTTGACGGTGCGGAGGAGGTGAGATTTTTATCGTACAGAAATTGGTACAGTTTGTAAAGTTATCTTTCTGGAATTCGGATGTATTAAAATATAACATTACATTCTAAGGCGTAGTGTCATGTGAGTAAAATGAGCACGACATTTGACGAAAGATTTTGTGGAGGGTATACAGTCAAGTTTATTGTGCAACGATTGGAACAGTTTACGTGCGGGTGGGAGGGGGGCGTGCGTCTATATATGCAGCTGCAGGAGGTCCTGCAGGACATTTTCGATCGTAAGAGTAACGTACAATTTGAAAAGATAGTGATCATGAATTCGGACACATTGAAACATATTTCCAAGGAACGGTATATAGTTTTTTTAGTAAAACCAGTGTGTGGGGATTGACGAGAATTTAGATAGTTTAATGGTGCACTGTGCTTGAGCCGATGCGAGGCATTATGCAGGGCATTTTTGATTGTAAAAATATCGTACAAGTTGAAAAGATGGATCGGATTCTAATACATTAAAACATACATTTCCAAAGAATAGTAGAAAACAACGGATTGTAGCTAACTGTTAAACAATCAGCAAAGCAGTTGGCAAGATGTCACACCTGAACTTTTGTAGATTTTTGCTTTTTGTTGGTACTAGTAAGATGTTATGTGATCAAGACAATATTTTCTTTCTGTTTCAGTGACGCCTTAGACTGTTCTCTGCTATATATACAAGTGACACAGTAATATACAGAAACTTACAGCTAGCAAAAGTCTGTACTCAATAAGATTTTACACAGTACACATTTATACTTCTTCTGCTGAAATCTACGCATTACATTTTGCATCCAACCAAAGAGGTTTGAAAGAGAGTCCTTGATCCAACCAAATTAGACCTTGAGACCTATTAACAGATCATTGATCACTGTGCATTTTGCACATACCAGACTCAATCGTGCCACTGAGCACTGCATTTTGCACACACCAGACCAATTGTGCCACTGAGCACTGTGCATTTTGCACACACCAGACCTATCGTGCCATTGAGCACTGTGCATTTTGCACACACCAGACCTATCGTGCCATTGAGCACTGTGCATTTTGCACACACCAGACCAATCGTGCCATTGAGCACTGTGCATTTTGCACACACCAGACCAATCGTGCCATTGAGCACTGTGCATTTTGCACACACCAGACTCAATCGTGCCACTGAGCACTGTGCATTGTGCAAATAAAGTCAAGCAAAGAACACATATATTGTGAACAATGTGTGAATCTATTTTATCGGGAAAATACCACCAAGGTGACATCATTTTCAGTGGAGATAATAGAGGCAAACAATGCACGCAA
>NC_049993.1:17125000-17149399 GCF_000003815.2 Branchiostoma floridae
AGCAAAGAAAGCAAATGAGACCTGTGAGCAAAAAGCAGTACAGCAAAGAGCATCATATAAAGCAAAACGAGCAAATGAGACCCTGAGGAAAAAGATGAAAGACTTGCAAAACGAAGAACATCATACAAAGCAAAACAAGCAAATGAGACCCGTGAGCAAAAAGATGAAAGACTTGCAAAACGAAGAGCTTCATACAAAGCAAAACAGGCAGATGAGACAACTGAGCAAAAAGCAGATAGACTTGCACAGGAAAGAGCAAAACGAGCAAATGAGACCCCTGAGCAAAAAGACGATAGACTTGCAAAACGAAGAGCATCATACAAAGCAAAACAAGCAAATGAGACCCCTGAGCAAAAAGCCGAAAGACTTGCAAAACAAAGGACATCACGCAAAGCTAGCAAAGCAAAAAGAGCTGAACAAGAATCTTCACAAGAAAAAACGCAACGACAGAGGAAAAACTGTGATAGAGTGAGAAAAACATTGGCTACAAAATATGTTAGAGAACATAGCATAGACTATACCAGTGAACAATACAAATCAGACTTTCCTGCATTTCATTGCTATATAAAACAGCAGCCAAAGTACTACTGTAGCATATGTAGACAATTGTTATTTCATGACCAAGTGCGAAACTGCAACAATGCTGTCATAGACAAAATAGTCAATGATATTTCTGGTCAACATCATCTCTGTTCAAAGTGTTTGATTTGTCTTGAAAAAGACAAACCCATACCCAATGCTTGGACTAACAATATGGATCCAGGTGACATTCCATCATGCCTGAAACAACTCAGTAGAATGGAAACAAGACTTGTCAGTTTGAAATACACCTTCATCAAGTTAATTGTATTACCAGGTGGACAATTTGGTGAACAAGGTCAAGCCATAAGTTTCCCTACCAACATTGAAACTACTTGCCAACTGTTACCACATAGCCAAGATACAGCTGGGCTAGTAATAGTACACCCTTGTCAGACAAATGAAAGTAAAACACAAAGAACAGACCCACAACACATTGTACGATTTTCCAAAATGCATGAAGCTCTTACATGGCTGGTAACGCATAATCATCTATATTCACATGTGAACATAGCTACCTTTGAAAACTGGGTAAAAAAGTCAAGTGAATTCAATCCAATGATCACAGACGCCAATGAACCAGACTTCTCAAGTGCACCTTCTACTGTCCAAGAACTCTCAGCTTTTCCCTGTAACTACATTAATCCAAATGTCCAGTTACAATCTCTGTTGCAGAATGTAACAGACAATGTCCCAGTGATATCACTACCACGTGAAACATCACCACCACAAAGCATATTTAAAGAGACTGATCTTGAGGAACACTGTTTTCCACAGTTATACCCATATGGTAAAAATGGCTTCAAACAGACGCGTGATGTACAACTAACAGACTTACAGTACTTCCAATCACGTTTGCTCAATATCAATGATTGCTGGAGAAAAAACATCCCATGGCTCTTCTTTGCCTTGAACTCGTATGAAATCAAGAAATTGTACAGTCAGATATCCATTGTATGTAGAATGCAAAAGCAGAGTAATGTTAGATCACAATCCATAGCACAGCCACTAACAGCAGGCGATCTGCATCATGAAATTGATCAACATGTTGAAAGCACATCATACACTTTTATGAAGAATATACGTGGAACAGCAGCTTACTTCAAGGACCAACTGCTAAACTTGCTAGCAAAAATAAACACTATTGGACCACCAACATGGTTTGTCACTGTGTCTGCTAATGATTTAAACTGGCCAGAATTGTTCATGACCCTGAATCCTGACCTGACCTATGAAGAAGCTAAAGCATTACCACAACAAGACAAATGGAACCTAATGAGATCAGACCCTGTCATGTGTGCGATACACTTTAATAGACGCACTGATGCACTTCTACGCTTCATACTGAAGAGTCCACAACATCCCATTGGTAGAATCAAAGATCACTGGATTCGTGTGGAATTCCAATTAAGAGGTTCTCCACAGTGAAATTTCTGTCACGAAGAAAGAACGACAATGCACATCCGGGACCTCTTCCCGCCTTTGGCTGTGGTCTCGCACCGGAGTTTCTTTTACGATTTTTATATCCGGCACACAGCGCACACAAGGGATACAATTCCGCCCACAAAAGTACGCCGGAAAATCCAATTATACCAGTGAACAAAGGTTTCCAGCCAACTTCCCATAGATTTTAGATATAAACTTCTAGTTTAATAATGATGCACATTTTACTGGAACACAACATGAAATTTTGAGGTAGTCCTTCCAAATGCGCCCCGGCCAGCTTTTTTTAAAAGCTTTCTTGTTTCATCTATCACTAAATTGCTCGGTATTTTATCAGACAAAAACATTTACCTTGATGCCATCCGATGTTACAGTGGTGTGCAGCCCTGCGTGGTTGGTTGCCCTGACGCTGCTGTAGTACGTCACACCCGTCTGGAGGGACAGGTTGTCCAGTGACGTCCTGGTGACGTCAGGGGTTGTAGTCACGATTCCCCATGCGATGACGTCACTAGCTGCAGATGGAAAGGGTCAAAGGTTTGTAAGTAGATATGAAACATCGTACAAGTGATAGCCATCTGATATAATTATGTTCAAGGCCTGGACTAGGCAATTGTAACTTCTGTACGAAATGGAGATGACAAAAGCATAACATGGCTGAATGGAATAGGATAAGAGACATCAGGATCTGAATTGTCAGAAATTAATCAAACAGCTACATCCACTATATGTAAAATTTACTTCATCAAAAGTGATTTATGAAATGTTTTAAAACACTCAGGCTATCTAAACTCTTGAAAATGGGACTGGATTTCTCATTGACAATACAGGCATTCACTGGCGGGTCTTGATTAAACCATGTGGGGTGTTCAGGCAGTAACGTAGCCAATGAAACTCATACCTCCAGGCGATGTCCCCAAAGCCACCTGGTAGTTGCTTATCTCCTCGAATGGATCAGGGAAGACGCTGTTCCAGGAAACGGCAATCATGGTCTGACTGGTGGTGAAGTCTTTGTCCTTGTTGGTGGAAATGTTCTCCAGATCTTTTACCTGAGGAAATACATTACAGAGTCATACATAATATTGGATACCTACCACACTTGGCATCACTTTTAGCCCCTCTCAAGTGAATGGACTTGCTTTTTGTTTGAGACAAAGAGAGAGAGAGACCAAATGTACAAGCTAGCATATCTGTCCTTGGTTCTGAACGCCATCTACACAGGCACGCACACATACACACACACACACACACACACACACACACACACACACACACACACACACACACACATGATCTTTGTGAATGGTACATTCCTCTGTATTTAAGTGTTAAGCTGAAAGAATATGATCCTGGACAGTGTCTATGCTGTATAAGTATAAAACAAAGGCAAAATGCCTAACTGAATTACACGTGTAACGTCTTGTAATATTTATCATCATGAGTCATAACACTATAAAGTGTTCTTTCATTTAACAACTTGTTTCTTTCTTCTTTTTACCTTTCTGGAGCCAGACACCTGTGGCGGCAGTGGAAGGCTCTTCACACCGTCCGAGGTGAAAATGGCGAAGTCGTTCTGACTGTACCAGGCTCGCACGTACCAGACGTACGTTACACGTGGCTCAAGGGATGCTGTGGTGAAATAAAGGTACACAATATCATTTGTCATGACCTTTACATAAGCAATGCATGTAAAAGACATTTAGAAGTAGAACAAAACGAGCTGAACCAAGCAGATAACTGAAATCACATTTAAGGTGAAAACTGACATGGTTGAAATTGTTGCAACTGATGAACTCTTTTGGTTAACTTAAAGGTTAGGAACTGCAAACTAAGGCACCAAAATCTATCAGTTCTCGCTGTTTAAAAACTGTAGGAAAGCTAATGGTCCATGGAAGCGGTACAACTCTCCTGGTAGTCCAACAGTTATATATTTTCTCATGATAAGGGGGATTAGACTTCTTAGCTCCTCATTGTACAGTCTTTCAATCACAAACACACCAAAATCATTTAGCAATAAAATGTTACACCTACCGTAGGTCCCTTCTCTTCTTAGGGTCAGAACTGCTGACGTCCGACTGCCGACGTCATGCCATATCCGGTCTGTACTGGTGTCAAACACGTGACTTCCGGCAACCTCCCCAGCCAGGCCTGCACTCCACTCATATCTGTCATTGATTATAAAATAGGGTTCATTGATTCCAGTATAGAAATAACCAAACATGTGGCACTTCATGAAATAGAATGATGCAACTTCTGTTTTATTCAAACCGGAAAAGCAGGAATAAAAATGCTATGTAGCCATCATATTGCCTCAGTCCATAGGCTTACATCTGCATTGGATTTATACCAAGATTATGTTGAGGTGTCAAAAGTAACTTCAAACTAAGCCTTGCTAGGGACTACATTTAAAAAGCAAATGGTATAGAAAACATTACATGTACAGAACAGAGAACTGTTGCAATAATAAGTAATTACGTTGTGTTTTGTTTAGTCTGAATTATAAGACTAGAAAATTCTACAACACAATCAAACCTTTGCACTGGAATCCTGCTGTCCTGCTCTGCACTCCACATTGCAGCGAGAGAAGTTGAAGATCGGGTGAAGTTGACGTCCTGGCCAGGTGGAGCGCTGGTACGGAGATCCAAGGTGTCAAGAACTTCAACTGATGTGTACTGAGAGTTTCCTGTAAAATGATTTGAAGTTGTACGTATTTTGTCTAATTAAGGTAAAAGAATGGTACATAACAGTGTATTTTTGCATTAGAAATAATTATTTTAGATTATAGACTGAGCTCTCCAACAAAACTGCTCTTAACTTATAGTCATAAACAATTTTATCTATTTCATTTGAGTTATTTTCTGAATTGATACGGAGAAGCAGAAACTAAGAAGAACGATTCAACACATTTCTCATGTGATGATTTTGCACATATGTATATCTTTCACACGACCATGCGGCTGTTGACTTCAGATCATGAACTCATCAATGCGAGAAGATTTTTTTTATGCAAAAGACATCAATGATGTCATACCAGTGACTTCATTGCAGGCAGCACTGAGAGGTTGACATTTCTGGTTACTCGGTGCGCATGTGCAGTGCCCCTGGCAGGACTGCGCCTCGCACCTGCGCACTAGATCCAAAACTCCACTCGTTGGGTTAGAGGGGACGGTTTCAAAAGTTGCGTGTGCTACATCTCCGTTTAGTCCAACCTGGGGGGAACAACCAAGAATAAAACATTTTCAAAAATCTGTAGATAAGCATTTTCAGTCATTTCCTATGAAAATCACCAAAAGAAGAAGCGATCAACACGTTGCATTATGTGCAAAAACGTTGCTTTATAAATGTTTCCACCAAATCCCCGATTCAACTTTCTTTTGTAATAAGAATCTATATGTCACATACTTATCCTTTGCATTCTTTGCAATTCTTGAAATCTAACTATAGTTCAGAACATCTATTGAATACCATATGACAATATACATTACTACTCACCGTATTGACTGCCCATAGTGAGATATAGACCCTTTCTCCAGGCACCAAGTCCCTGCTAACTGGCACAGTCCCCAGCTGCACCCGGCCTTCTCCTGACGACTCGAAACTGCCAGTATGGTTCACTCTTACAGTGCCATCCTGGGAATAGAATGAGATAACGTATTTTCTATCAAAAAGGTTTGTGCATGCCTTGTTAGCATTTTAAACAATACACACAAGAATGCAAATAGAAACGCTATTGTTTTGTAATATTTTCAGTACCACGGACAGTTCTTTTTTGTATATACCAGCACTGTAGATGGCAGGTGATGTCGTATTTTGTACATGTATATTTTGAATTACACGCAGGGAAGGAAAGTTTAGAACTTTTCTAATAGACATGCATGCTCTCTTAACATACAAACATGGTGGGCAGCAAACTTCATGTTGATCTCATAGCTGAAACCACTTTAAACTTTGTAAGGTCCATGCATGTAGCCAATCAGTATCCTACCTGTGTCAGATCAGTGCCACTATAGAACGTCCCCACAGTGACCAGGTAGTGGTCTATGCCGCTGTGAGGATCAGCGAACCCCAGCCAGGCCAGCCGAAGGTGTGGCCCGGTTGAGCCAATGGTCTGCCAGTACGTCATGTGACCGTCTACGTCACGTCCCAGTGCTGTCACGTGATCAGTGGCGACGGCAAAGGTGCCGACTGTTGGAGGCGAGGAGTCAACCTGGGAGGAGGAATTTGTAAGTTTGGTTCTTCATTCACTTTCTTTGGAATAAAATATGTAGAGAGCGCTACCTAACTGTTCAAAAGAAGTTGAACGTCTGGTTTCCAAAAGTTGAAAAACTTACAGTACAGACTCTAAACGTTTTCTTTACCCCTAAAACAATGAATTTGAAAGATAAACAATAAAGTATCAAGGGCTAGCATAATGCTGTTACTTCCTCTTGATGCCAAATCTATATTGATTATTAGCCAGCTAATGATAGATATTGAGGGACTTTCTTCCAGGCAATTGCTTGCTATTTTTCATCACTTTAGTCCCTCCAGATGCTTCTTAACATACCATGTGTCCTAGTGACTCCCTCGTTGTGCACAACATTGCGGCGTTACATGCCGTCACTTTGACGTAGTATGTGTCTCCGTCGTGCAGCGTCAGGTTGGAGAAGGCGTGGCCGTCGGCGTCGCCTGGCAACCGGACCGGTTCCGTGACCAGGTCAGACTGATGATGGGTGTACAGGCTGATCACGTGGTACAGCAGCGGGCTCTCCTGATCAGCAAAGTCCCACGTGGCCTGTAAGGTATCTCTCCAAACCTGAAAGACACGGTATGTTTAAACTTAAGACAAATGTCACATTGAATTTTGCAACAGCAAAAAGCGTAATACACGACAGTTATTAATCTACCCTTCGTAAAGTTACGTTTTTCAGCTTGAAATGTACAATAAAAATTCAAATGTGCATTCATCTATAAAACAAAACTTTGTTGGTCTATGCAATTAGCAATACAACGAATTAGAGTTTGCAATCGTTTGAATGTTTCGTTTTTTTTTTTGCCTCATGGTTTATATACTGGCAACAGTATTGAGTTTCCAAAACATAGAAAAGGGCCTGGCAAAAACTTTCCAACTACCACGGTGGATATCTATAACATACCTGGGTATTTGGTACCAATGACCCGAGTGTAGAGTCAACAATAGGGTTGGTTACCGATGACGGCGCGGTGTTGTCTACAGTAAAGCCGTTAGACGATCTCTCAACCCAAAGACCTGAGTATGGATTAATATTTGTGTGATATCTTTTAGTCAAGATACATGAAACATGCACCTATACATTCATTACAAAATATAGGTTTAATAACTTCACGAAATGCTAGAAATATCTATCAAAGATGCTGAAAGCATAGCCTGCATACTCACCTGCTTTATTGTACGCCCTAATGGTCACGAACAGCGGAACCCCCAGCGGCAGTGGCGGGTCTAAGCCCGAGGCGAAGGCTTGCTCAGACAGGTGCAGCCCGGTAGACGGCAGGATGTCCTCAGCACCGGCACTGGTGCCCACCCTCCACTCGTAATGGGACAGTCCGGTGTGGGGGTCGTGGAAGTTGAAACAATGGGCCCGTATTGTCGTTCTGTCGAAGATATCAAAAAGCATTTCATATTTCATAATAAAAAATGTACCAGTTTTTACCATGGTAGCTGTATGGGAGAAAACTGCCCTATTATTCATCATTTTCAACACATAAAAAATGTTTGTAAAGCAATCATTCTTCTTCTTTCAAAGAGAAAAGTCTGCCTTTGGTCCTGTGCATGGCAACACTATGTGGCCCATTCATGGGCATTATAGGCCCACGCATTCTCTACCATTACTTGGTGACCAGGATAAGAAAACAATGAATGTCAAGTCCCGTTCTACCTGGACGCCTGGTACTGAATATCTCCATCGCTGTTCCCGTCCAGTACGAGCCCGGCCAGAGGAGGGGAGGTGTCCGGGACGACTCCATCAGAACTCACGGTGGTGCAGAGGTCCGCGGTGTTACAGGCCGTCACTGTCACAATGTACTTAACTCCTGGCTGGAGGTTCAGGTCAGTTGCGCTGACGTCTGCATTTTTTTCAAAAGATGGAAAATCACGTTGATCCAGCATGATGGTTTATTGAATAGCTAGTTTTCCGATAGTCATGGTAAGGGGGAAATTTACAGATGCTATGTATATGTATACTATACGGTTCAATGTCAGTACTTTTGGACATAGACAATGAACTACAAGTTGCCGTCCCGTCCTAAGGCTTCAAACCCTTCCTTGTATGTTGGCTGACCTTCTGATTTAGTTTCAAGTAAAGGCGCTAACCACTGGCGCATGTCTCCTTGCAAGGAACATTTATTGAGCTTAAAGACCAAGCTGAGGAGCCCATTGCAAGCAGGGCACAGTGCGATCAAGGCTTATCTTAACAAATTCTAAATACGGTTCATTTGCATGTTTACCGGTAATGAGTCCGACATGTTGTTCCTCCATGACGTCATCACACCCCGAGCACGTGCCGACCATCCACGAGTACTCGGCGATGTCGGTGTGCGGCTCGCGGAAACCGCCCCACGTGGCGCTGATGGTGGACAGGTTGTGCTATACAATATTAATGTATGATGTTGTTTATTTATTGTCTAGACCTCTCATTAAGCATTGAAAAGAAATGCAAAGTTGAGGAATGGAAGGAAGGAAAACTACTGGGAAGAAAGAAATGAGAGAGGGAAGAAAGGAACGGGGACGGAAGGAAAAAGAAAGAAGAAGGAGGAAATGAAGAAAGTCAAGACAAAACTGAGGAAAGATCATCAGTTACATGATGACAAGAGCCTAAAAGATGCACTTTGAGTCGAATGCTTTACTAACTTTACTTTACTAACCTTGCTGTTCAAATGATTATAACCTTTAATGTCACTAAAAGCGAACATCGACCATCTATGAATCTACCTAACATGTAGAAAGCTGTAAAGACGTTTACCTGATAGTCGATGTCCTGCTGCCTTCCATCACGCACGAACCCAGGCAGGGGAGGGGACGCCTCCACTACAAACCCACACTAAAAACATAATCCTCATATTCTATTACAGACGTATTTAAAACGTGGACGACTACAATGACCTTTACCTGATAGTCGATGTCCTGCTGTCCGCCATCATTTACGAACCCAGTCAGAGGTGGGGACGCCTCCACTACAAACCCCCAGGACGAGGCTGTGGCGGCCAGACCCGCCCGGTTCGTGGCCTGGGGAAGGAAAATGTGGCAATTGTACCTGGAGGGCCCAAATGTCATTTCTTTCTCTGATGCTATATGTAATCTACTACTACTGTCAGTCAGTCTACACAGACTTTAACTCATTCATTCACAAAGGCTTATTAAGCAACTGCTGGTCTAATGGACGTTGTTATGGGTTTAGAAAATCTAAACATTTTTTCATCAAGTCGAATACTTAAGCAAATGACGAACATTACTAAAAATAATGAGATCTAAACATGGGTCATGATGTTTACAAACAAACAAATACAAGTTCAAAAAAGCTTCCTGAAAACTTAAGCTGCTTAACAGAGTTAACGCATGCCATATGCCATTGTTATGAATGTACAACTAGTTGTGTCGACTCGACTGTGTAAACCCACTATGGTTCCAAAACAACGGGAGGCGCACCTTGACTGTAACAAAGTAGGTGTGTCCCTCCAGAAGTCCCAGGCTGGTGCTGGGGTCGGATGACGCCTGTTCCTCTGGACCAACGTCATCGTACGACATGACGTCATCATGGCCAGGCTGTGACCCAATGCACCAGGCATAATCTCTCACTCCTTGAGACAGAGAAATTTAAGAAAAATATTTGTTTTACACAGAATAAAGTACATCATTCTCTCTATGACTGAAATTTAGATAAGATACGTGACAGATAAATCAATGAATTAATTCTAGTGGAGGAACTAGTATAATCTAAATGAATTTTGATTTGAGAAAAAAAGCTATCATTTTCGTCCACTGTTGTGAACACAGAAAAGGAAAATCTACCCTGTGTGGTTTTTACAATCGTATTCTAGACGAATCAAAATTGTAGGAGATAGCAAAGACAGCTCCATTCAATCCAATATAGACTTTTTCAAACTTACCACTCTCTAGATCGAAGAACAGCCCGTCCCAGTTGACTGACACCACGTCAGTAGACATGAGGTACCGCCCTCCCACGTCTATGCGGGTGTTCGTGACAGACGGAGGTGTTGTGTCGATGGTTAACCCTGGAGACGTCGCCGTTGCTTGAAGCCCAACATGATCAGTCGCTGGGAAAATGTTTAGAAGTAAACGATAATTTAACTCCTGAAAATACTGACGGAAATGTTGTATTTTCATTGTAGGTCATCGTGCTGAAGATTCTTTGAGGAGGGGCACACGCCACACTTATCAATGAGAGTATGGGTCCATCCTACGTGAGTAGATCAAACCTTGAAGTCAGACTATCAGTCCAAGTGTACATTTTCCATCTATTATTTTATATACAAAACTGCAAAACTGCTGTGTTGCACTTGACGAACTTGTCAGTGACTTATAAGCTATATAAAACAAACGAATAGTGTGCAATAGGTTGTCTACATAAAATTTACAGGCTATAATTAAGCTATAAATGGGCAAGCATGTTAGATGGCTGGGAATCCAAGATGGCATTACCTACCTCTCACAGTGACGTAGTACGTGTGTCCACTCTGAAGCAGCAAATCACGAGCGACAACGTGATTGGTCAGACCAACATCCACAGACTGACGGACATCCATCACTCCCGGTGACGTTCCTGCAAAAACAGTTGTGACAGTAAGCCTATCAGTTTCAGAAGTCAGACTTCTATGACTGTAAATGTTGCCTGACATTTATACTGATGATAGCTACCCTTAACGTATTGTTAGTTATTTGAAAAGTCCCACCCTTCTAGCAGATAAATAAACCAACCACCTATTGACAAGATAGGGGTATGCTGAGGTCTGTTGTGGTTCAAGCTAACCTGTTTCTCCAAAACATGTGCTTACTCTAACCACATATCCTGTGTACTACTCCAAGGAGCTTTGACATAAGCTATGTGGTTATGCCCACATGCTTATTGCTCATACGCAAGTACAAATAGAGATCATTAAGGTACGTAACATCACTAAAAGAAATAGGAATACAGAACGTAGCTCATGAGACATACCTATAGCATACTCGTACTTGACGACCCCAGAGTGCTGGTGTCCGGTGTTTCCGTGAACTTCCACATCTCTGAACGACTCCCACACGATCGGCAACACCGTGGTGGATGTCTGGAGAAAAAAAAATGTAAAACGAATCTTGCAGCATCTACCTTACATTATAAACACTATGGTCTACATACATTTGGAATACCAGTCCTTAGTGCTTAACAGTCATTTACATTTAAATTCCCCACCAAAGATCGTCTGTGTCATGTAACAAGGAAGAAAGATGCATTAGTGAGTAATGATGGTTAAACAAATAAAAAGCTGGATGGACTATGCTCTAATGAGAAACTAGATGAATTAGATAATTAATGAATAAATTACTCAAAATGCAAATATGCTGATATGAATTGATTCATAGATGAATTAGATAATTAATGAATAAATTACTCAAAATGCAAATGATTTTTTCTTCAAAAAAGAAATGAAGGAGCAAAGAATGAAAGAGCAATTGAACTACAGACCTGGTAGTTCTGGTTTCCCCACCCAGCGTGCACTTCTCCAGGCACAGGCGGCTCCGTGTCCACCACCACTCCGTTGGAACACACGGAAACTTCCGGCGCGACCTGCTCGAACTTCTCGAACTCCAGCGTCGTTTCCTCGGCAAACACGCAGACGAAGTACCGCTGGCCATTCTGTAGGTCCAGTCCTCGCACGTTCACAAAATTGAGCTGGAAGAAAAACATTTTTGTTATGGATAGGAATCTAGTCCTTGCTAAGCAAATGGATTTGGAACCCTTAATATTTTATGATAGATAGCAACGTTAAGGAGTTGAAGTTTTGCTGTATCAAATTGTATTGTTGGTGAAGACATATTTTGGTTACAGTGCCTTCTTTGGCAAATTTAATGCTGTCCAAGAAAGATACATAGAACATTCAAGCTATGTCGTCGATAAAGGTTAGACATCCAGGTAATAACATACGCCAAAAAGCAGTTACTCAAGCAACTTGCCAACTAGATATCTTGGAAACGGTCAACCATGCATTCAGGCTTTCTATCCTTTGACTTACCTTTTTTTGACCGCATCTTAGCGTCTCAGGTTCGTCACAGCAAGTATAATGCTGTCTGATTGAGAAATGTAACGTTAAATAAACGTTTGAACCATGCTCTCTGTCTTTCTACCTTTTGCACTTCGTTTCCTTACCTTTGTTTGACCGCATCTCAGCGTCTCTGGTTCGTCACAGCGGAAGGAGTGATAGTTGATCCCGTTCTCGTGTCTGTGGTAGGACCAGCGCTCGATGGAATCCGAGGAGAGAACCTTCCAGTAGTAGTCCCCGTGTCTGAGGGAGGGCCAGGCCGCCGCCAGGGTGTCCCGGGAACGAGTGAAGTCCTCATCTGGGACTGTCCAGAAGTGGTTCGTGGATAATGAGATGCCACTGTAGGGAAAAGAAGGTTGAAATTTCGTACTTTCTATTTTACGAAGTGAAAACAACCCATGAGTTTCAATCGAGATACATGCAAAAATGCTAAAATTATTTAAAAGCATTTTCTGCTCCGAAAGAGGTACTAGTAGCTAGTCGGCCAAAATTGGCGTTGTCTTACATCTGGCTGAATGTGAACACATGATTTGAAAAAAAAAATGTCCTGTTCAAAATCTCTGGAAAGGGACAGACTTTTGAGGCCAAAAACAGATGCGTGGTTATTGTTCATATTCTATCGCAAACTTATAGGCCTCACCTATTTTCTTCCAATGTTGCGTTAAAATCAGGGACGGCGTCAAAGACGACAGGGTCCCGGATGTTGACAGACCCTGGATCGTTGCAGTCATGAATTTCTCGCGACGTCACGGAGTAAAGCCCCGCCTTGTTCTTACCGCGGAGAAGGAGCTTTATACAGGTGGTGAACTCCAGGGGGTTGGGGAGGGCGACAGTAGCTGATATCTGGAAATGAAATGAAATGTGGGGCCATTATGCATATGTTGTGACAAAGGCCTGCACTCTTGTACCTAGTATGAACGTAGAAATTGGATATAACTTGCAATCTCTCGGGTCATATAATTTTCATGTCATGCAAGATGGCATCATAGCAACTGTTAATGATTCTCATATTTGTGTCCTTCATTGAAGCTCAGGTGTACACGGCATATTAGTACTTTGGCATGCTCAAATTAAGATACCCTTCAGTTATCTAAGCTTGAAAGTGACACTTAATGAAGTATGCAGTTGGTTGTTGGAAGATCTCTATCTTCATGTCTGGAAATTTTCATCCCACGAATCACGGTGAATTGCAAATAGACACCAACATTTCTGTGTCACATGAATATGTTCCACAAAAGATTTTCTCACATTTTGTCCTGATCTCCTCAAGTCGACGACAGGTTGCCATGGATACAAGATCGTTCCCAGGGCCGAGCTCTCCTTCCCAGTCACGGAGAGAGTCCACTCATAGCCACCCATGGCCATCGTCTGCAGTGCCTCATCCCCAGTCAGCTCTGTGGTGACAAACTCGTTCCACGAAAAGGTGAGTGACATGTTCCCATCATCATAGATTAAACTGTTGATTTCGGTCGGTACCGGTGGTTCTGCTGTTACCCAGAATCCATCGGACACCGTGGGGCGGAAGCAGCCATCTTGGTGGCAGAACTGCAGCGCGGAGCGGTAGAGCCCGCCTGGCGACAGATGCAGCTCTGTTGCCACGAGGAATCCGGTGTTTGGAGCATCTTGTATCGTTCGGACAGCTTCCCAAGTTGTGCTGGAAGAACAAATTCACATGATCATTATAAACATGTCGGCAACAACATTTAGGTACAACTACGTCAAGGGATGGGCAACGACTTCTACTATACAATACCGTGCCGTAGACACAATGTATAAAAACTTACTGCCACTAAAGCTTCATAAAAGGCAGAAACATTTTTGTCGTACAGCTACTGTTGTTAACGCATTGAAAAACGTATTGTGATGTCTCTTGAATCTGCCATCAACACGTATACCGCGAGAATAAAACCATTGCGAAATTTTAAGTTTAGAGTACACAATATGTGTGTTCCGTCTACAAGGTTTGTGTTTCAAGACAAATGAAGTTTTTAGCCTACCCTCCAACAGACTGCTCTCTCTCCAGTGTCCATCGAACGTACGAAACAAAGTCTTCCATTGATGCTGGGACGCTCCAGAAGCTGTGCACGGTTGTTGTGGACGCCTGGAAGTCAATATCGTCCGCACATGACGCGGGAAACGCCGCAGACGAGTGGTGCGTAAATAAGGACTCGTTGTACAAAACTGGAAAGAAAAAAAATTATTTATAAAATAGATTATGGATATTTGCTGTTCAGAAACTTTGACGTATTTGTGATGACTGGAGAATCCATCCCCTGAATAGTTTATAATAGGCTTAAAGTTACTAATAGATTTTTTGGCAGGATATAGAACCTGCTTGTCTTCAATGGGGATCTGGTTCCATTACGCTGGAAGGCTAATCTATACAAATCGATGGATTAGGGTTGATATACTAAGTCCGAGCAGAAGAAAATTTACACCGATAATCTAGAGCGTCAAACTTACTAGGAGAGTGACAGGATCCATCGGACACCGTGGCTCCAGCTAACTCCCCATCCTGAGGTAACACTGCCACACCGTCGGACGTGGCGTTCACTTCACCCGCCTCGGTTCGCGCCACCACGGTGACGTAATATCTCTACGTGGAGAGAAACAAGTCTTTGTTAATTCAAAACAAGTTTCACTACATTAAAGACAGTTAACTTTGCACCCAACATTGTATGTGGCTTTAAAATACCATCATGTCTTTTCCTATCGGTAACTGTACCTTTAACAAATGTAACGCATTTACTTAAAACTTTAGCTACAATGTTACAAAATGCTTCGGTTACAAAATCCAGAACAGAGATCTTCAAATATCTAGATTATCGACGTATCATTTTATTTTTCTGTAGTTTCATAAAGTATACTTAAACTTTCTCAATCCAACCAGTTAATGATATAAACTTCCTGTCTGCAATGCCCACGTCCCTTAAAAAGACAATGTAGGGCGGTTTGCCTGTACGCCAAAAAGTTAGATATTTGCAGTCTAACCTGAAAATGTTGAAGACTAAGTCCGGCGAACACGTGTGACGTAGCTGATCCCATGACCTCCAAGGCCACTACGTCATCCAAACCGGGGGCACTGCCGACACCTGTTAGGTAGCTGATATCCTGGTACGCATGCGCAAAGCCGAACCAACGGCACCTGATCTCTGATTGGCTGGTCTGGTGGTCTATGTCAGGAGGATTCTGAAATGCACAAACATAGAAAACATTTAGCATGTACAATAAATAACTGATGCTTTGAGGTGGACATAGACAAAGAAACGCGGCATTAGTATTGATAATACTTATACTCCCCCCCCCTCACATTAGGCGAAAATCGATCGGACGACGAGTCTGCGAGCTCTAAATTGCGAGGAGTCATGGCCCTGCTGCCGTCGAAGAAAAGTCAGAGTTCCCCCCTTCCCGTCAGGGTCATGCCTCCTCGTAATTTAGAGCTCGCAGATCGTCCTCCGATCGATTTTCGGCTTATGTGAGGGGGTATTAGGACGCGGTCACATAGGTCGTGCGATCGTCGTGCGATCGTTAACTTTAGGTATTCTAGAGGACAGCCATGTACCTATCCTGCAAAGTTCAGCTGTCTTGGTAGTAGTTGGTACACAACATGCTGTTTGGATCCTTCTCGGTGGTTGGTTCTGTTATAGCCTGCTCGAAAATCCTATGGCGTCAAAAATCGTACGACGTTCGCACGACCTGCGTGACGGCGCTCAGAGTCTTACCCGTAGTGTATCAGTTGCCGCCGACTCTGCCAGTTCAAACACCACTCCCACGGACGGCAGCTCCACGTTGTGGTGATAAGGTGTCGACGTCAGAGATGACGTCAGACCGGCAGAGTTCGTGACCCTTAGTGTGACGTAGTAGACTTGGTCGCCATGGAGATGCCATTTGAATTGACTCACGGGAATGGCCACGCAAGACTCGGTGGGGCATAAAGAGTTTGACTCGAGGATTGACGTCACGGGGGCAAACGCAAACAGCTCTGTACCCCCTGGAGAGTGACCTAGAATTAGAAAAGATTCAAAGTCAATATGTTAAAGATTAATATTTTAAAGAAAATTTGTTTGCACGGTAATAGAATGTTAATGACGATCACATTCCTAGAAAAGCTTTCGCAAACCTCAAAAATGGACAAGTTTTACTATATTTGGTGTGCATTCTAACCGGCTATGATACAGATTCACATATATAGCTCTGAAGGCCAAGAAACCCGGAGGAAATCTAAAAACAATAAGAATCAGATCCCATCGGCAGTTCAACAAAGCGGCTTTTCATGAAAAGCTACACAATGCTCCATGAGAGAAGTAGAAAATGTACCCACGTTTATGAAATACTGAGCAGTTTTCAAACTATACCGACTGCTATCTGTGATAAGTATGCCCCGTGGGTAACTGTACGAATCGGGGTCATGAGCCACACTGGATGACCCAAGAAGACTTAGCTATGGCTCTTAATAGAGACATCCACTTCAACGGGGCTAAGAAATCAAAACTACCTAATGTATACGAGACAGCTAAGAGACTACTGAATGAAAACAATAACATGGCGCCAAAACTAAAGAAGCATTACTACCACAACGAAATCAAAGCCAAAAGTAAAAACAGTAGAAGTCTCTGGGAGACGCCAGAGACGCATCTACCAAGTCAAGCCAGACACTTTAAGATTGTCAACATCCTGACAAAAACTAAAAGGATACAACAAATGAGTTTAATGTGAACTTTGCGTCTATTTCCCCTGATATCATCATGAAGCAGGGTTAGTACTGCAAACCTGCCGCCGAGTTGAGCTTTGAAGTCTACAGTCACTGTGATAGCTGGGTCTTGTATCTTCCCCAGGTCATGGCGGATTCGAGGGTTTTCCTTCTTCTGACTTGTCATTTAAGTTCAGTAGTACCAAGGAATGGTCGCCACCGATGTCTCCCCTAAAAATGTCCTTTTTCTGCCAAGTTGATATTTGATTTGAAACGGCATGGTGCTTGGATGAAGTCGATCTGGTAGTGTAAATTTCTCAGCATTCTGTTTGTTTTTTGCTTCCGAGATTTTTGAGATTCCGATCGAGCTGGTCGGAGAGGCACGGAGGGACGGAGTTTATTTTCAAACCCGGCCCAAGAGTTTTTTTTTTGTTTTTTTTTTTAAATTCATGCGTAACTTGGAAGCCGCTTCCTCATTGGCTGCACCCGAGTTGACAAGTCAGGCCATCGCTCATGGTAAATTTTGCTCGCCTATTGGCTGTCGCTTCCCCATACGCTTTGTACGGTATGCCGACACGCTTGAGCGCCGCTAGAAGCTAAAAATAACCAAGCCCCCCTAAAAAAAACATCCCAAAATACATAATTTTGCATTGGTCACAATGTACACCTTACCAAATTTCAGGTCATTTCGTCGTAAACCAGGGCACAGGAGTCTAAAATGTACATTTTGAGCAAAAAAAATTCAAAAATTAGAAAAGCAATTTCTAAGATAATATGGTGCCAAATTTCAGGTCATTTGGGCAAAAAAAATGACGGAGATTTGACAAGAGATTAAGAACAAGAAAGCGTCGGAAAAAGCAATATATTTCAATCCATACATACTAACGTTAACACAGGTGAGGAATTTAATTGCTGTGCAATAGTTGCATCGGCAAACAGAATTAGGGTTCAATCTAGGTTAAAAATGTGTGGCTTACCATGGAAACGTAATAAATAACTAATTATCTTTTAATAAGTAGAATGCTGACACGTGTAGACGAATTGTTGCAAGGGTGTCTGATAAGTACAATGTGACATTGAAGTACATTAAACGTATAAAGTGGCTAATGTATGAGAAAGTAAATGTTTCAGTTTTACATGAACATACAATATGATCGATTGAACGAAGATTTTTCCTCCATTGCCCGTTATTACTTTTAAGCAGCTTCATCTTTTATATACATAGAAACACATGATAAGCATTCAGATAGCGAGGAAACGTGGATGACGTGTTTTGGCAAGTTGTGAATTAGGTATCATCATCCAATCTTCACAAGTCGTTCTTCCACACTTGAGGTAAAGCTTTTCCTGTGCCCTTCATTTGATTTTGAGCATTTAACAGAGTCGTCACCAGGCACGACCGGGTCGGCATGGAACGTGTAGGGAGGCAACTGTTGCGCACGGTAAGCATCTGCTATCGGGGCCTTGGTCGTCTTTTTCACACTGTATGAAAGAGGAGAATGTACAAAATGTTATTTCTTGCCGAAACCAAATATAATGTCTTGTATTAATGCATTTAGTTTGTAGATTTAATTATGAACTGTGTTTTGTTACCTCTTAAAGATTAGATCCTTAAATGACGAAAAAAAACGGACATTAAATGACAAAAAAGCGGACCTTAAACGACAAAAAAGCGGACCTTAAATGACAAAAAAAGCGGACGCAGGTTAGGATCTATACTTACCATATAATGGCTGCAATGACAAAGGCGACCACACAGATCACAGATACAGCTGCGATGACGGAGGCCAAGGAGAATTTGTACTTTTTCATCTCTGTCTTTTCCATCTCTGGTTTCCCATCACCTGGGATGTCTGTGGCACTCGTGGTTGCAGTTTTTGGATGGGATGGAGTATGTTTGGTAGTTGGATTAGTGCATGTGGGTGTATTTCTGGAAGGGACAGCAGTGGGCTCGAGAAGAGTCGTGATTGCAGTTGTTTGTGGCGTATTTCTGGTTGTATCAAATGATGGACGTGCAGTAGTAGAAATCTTAGCAATGGTGGGTGGCAGAGTCATAGTTTCAGGGGCATATATGGTTATATCAGCGGACGAACGTGGAAAAGTAGAAGTTTTAGCGGTTGCTGGAGGCGGAGTCGTGATTGTGGAGGCAGTGGAGGGTTCTTTATTAGCGTTGGTGCCTGTGGACGCAGTTATTGGATGGGACGGGGTATGTTTGGTAGTTGGGTTCGTGCGTGTGGTAGTATCTGTAGAAGTGATAGCAGTTGTCGGCAGCAAATTCGTAGTTGCAGTTGTTAGTTGCGTTATATTAGCGGATGAACGTGGGGAAGTAGAATTTCTGGCGGTTTTTGGAGACTGAGTTGTGCTCGTGGTCTTTGATGTTAGCACTTGGGTTGTAGTCACTGGGGAGTACAACAATACAGGGGTTAAAGCTCACACCTATCGACTAAGTGAATGCATTGTGTTCATAAAACGACGAAAACAAATAAACAAGCGCGGATTAACTGTTCGCTTACAATTTGCACAAGAAAAGTTAGGAACATGTAACAGAAATGCATTCCCCAGAAATCAATTTCTAAAAAATTGCAAAATGTAAGGTATTGATTTTCTTTTTACCTTGATTGGAGTCATTTGCGCAGGTCACTGTAATATCACAGTCGACATCGGACGCATTGAAGCACAACTCTTGCCCGCCCTTTGTTTCCGATAACGTTTGCCGTACTTCAGTGTAGAACGCCTCGTCATCGGAGGTGCAGGTCATGTTGACGGTAAACTGTGGCTCATGTCTTGAATTGTCTACATGAACATAATTATATTAATATACAATGTATCATTATAATTTGTAATCTGTTCTCTAATGATCACTACAAAAGTGAGTCAAAGGTGCTGGCAATTTTGATTCCTATTAATAATCACCTTTACAATTGACACGGTCCACAGTTGTACCGTGTGCACCGGTCCAGGTCGGCGAAGGGTTGCTCATATCACATTTGAAGACGTTTGGTCTCGTATGAAGTTTGCCTTCAGTACAGAAAAGGACACACTTCCTCTCATGCTGGTCTTCATTGCAGACAAAAGCTCCAAACTCAGGTGGTCGTAGTCGTGGACAAACTGCATGGTGACATAAAACTTTAGTTTGAGTTTCTCAACAGCAAAAAAAAAACAGTAACTACAGCAATGTTTTCTTACGCTTGTGTACGTTTTACCTCACTTCCTGTGAAGCATTTATACGTGCAGAAAACAAGTCATAGAAAGTCCTGCAACAGTAGGCTAATTTCAGTGGCACGGGCGTTGGCCATAATCCACTCCGGCACTCGTACAAAAGGGTTCCTACTGATTCATTTCTTAACATTTCCCAACTGTGAATCTCAAGGTTCTTTGGTGGAAAATGCAAACTAGGAAACAAAAACTTACCTCGACTCTTACAGTAGAATGTGATGTTACAGAAGGCTGAAGGATTTCCGACTATGTCCTTTGCTTGGCACGTGACAGACGCTGTTTCACCAGGCGCGATAGTGTTGACTGTAGGCTGCTTACAGTGGACGGTGTTAACCCCAACATTGTCCCGAAACCACGATGCCATTGTCGTGTTGCTGTAGTGGTCGTAGACGTTCAAGTCACGACAACTGCCTCCTTGGAGATGGTGGTATGATGATGGACAGTGCAACAGCTGTGGCGCTGTGTTGTCTGGATAGAACATGCATATGGCGTCATAAGTTTCAACCGAGAAAAGACGTCAACGATATAAATCATCACAACGACGTACAGTTTATTCAATTCCATTGTCCATTGTCCATTGCACTAACTGGTACGTTAAGGTAGATCTGTATTCCATTTGGAAATTTTAAAAAACACATACGAAACGCACTAATTACTTATGCAAATCAGTAGTGCATATGTGCCGAAGGTGGCAATTTACCTGTTTAAAGTTTAAAACAATACGTATAAAATGTTGTCCAATGATGGTATCCTAGTCAACGTACCTTTGACGATAACACTGAAAGCACAGGTTCGAGTGGCGTTACAAGTTGTAAACGTTGCTGGGGGGAACAGGTATTCTCCAGCTGAAGATGACTTCATGACAGGGTTGACTTGGTACTTTGTAAGTGGGTACGTCACGTTAGATGCTGCGTCCACCAATGGCCTCGTTACATTTAAATCAGCATCAACAGCCACGACGTAGTCTCTAAAGTCAACTTCTATGTAATTTCCATACTCGGGTAACGTTATCTCGATGCGGTTTGTAGGGCAACGGGCAAAACTGCAGGGCTCTGTGTGAAGTAATAGACATCGAGTAAGATAATTGTCCCTATCCATGATGTCCTTAATGGAGAAAGTGATTAGTTGGTGTTATATGAAGAAAGTAACATTCAGAAACCATTCAAATAGAAATTTGGAAGTGGAACTTTTTTAGTAAACTCTTGTTGTTATTAAATGTTGTTCATTGACCTTGCTCCCAACCCACTCCCAACCATTGTTGATGGAATGTCGCGTGAACATGTCCGGCTATGCGTAATCGGTGATTAATGAATTATATTAACAACATTTAGGTTAGACTTCATTTAATTTTCCTCTCTAGGGGTCCTTAAAACCGTTCTTAAATGTTTTATGTCTGTGGTTTTGATTTCCCTAAGCCCCTATGTAACGTCTCTATTTTACTTCTAACCTTGCCCATATCTATTAGTTTTAGACAATATTTTTGTAATGGTGATCATCATACAGAATAAAAAGCGATAAAGTCTGCAACAAACAACACAACTCATTATTTGTTTGATTTCCTTGTTTCCTTGTTTTCCATATTTGTTTTTGGTCGATTTTGGTAGTTGATAGCTAATGATTCCAAAGACTTAGAGATCCTACCTTTTTTGTCAAATTCCGACTTACTTGTATATGATTTGTCAATTTTGTTTTGTATTTTTTATTTCATTTGATCATTTGTAATATAACTTCTATGCCATTAGTATACTTCATATAATGATTTCAACTTATGTTATGTGCATTTTTTCGCTCACTTTAATTATGTATAATTATTATTTCTGCGACTTAGTTCTGGGGGAGGCCCAAGAAAAGCCACATAGGCTTCTGCCCACCCCCGCATGTACTTCATTTCTGTATACATTTGTTTTTAAGCCATGTTGTTATGTGCGAATAAAGAAAGAAAGAAAACTGTACCAGACTCCGGTGTGGCAGGAACACGGGTACTGTATGAGAGTTCCACGGCTGTGGTAGAACAGGCTAGGTTACAGGCCCGAGTCTGTGGTCCCGGCGCCCCACAGCCGCAGGCCGTGCGGGTCTGGGTGGCTGCGTTTCCGCAGGGCGCGCTACAGGCGCTACAGCCGTTCCAGTCGATCGCATCGCCTTCACGTTGTAAGGTCCGTGCAGAATGTAAGGTCCATGCAGAAAAAAAGCTGTCGCTTTGGATGCATCTTTTTGCCTTGGGGTTTTTGTCCGTAGTCTTGGCCCGACTTCTTGGTTGAATACAAAATTTCCGTCGTTGTTGGTACTTGTGACGGTCTGTACATTTTAGTCGACACGTTTTCTCGTTGATGATCTGGTGTCACCATTCTTCTAGGGAGTTATGATTTACCTTAGGATGCCTGTTAATTCCTCTACCCTAAACACGGGGATCTCTTTTCCGTTCCTTTGCATTTTCTCTTCCTCTCTCGGTCCTTTGCTTTCCTAGTCTTCAACAACTTCGTGGCTCCTTTCACACACCGTATTTCCCGCAAATATCAACTTCTTGTGATATAAACCATATCACATGGTATACACGCTTAATACGTGCATCGGCAAGACGCAACCACCTACCTCCCACCAACATAAAACACTATCATGCCTGAAAATACACCCTAGATCCAAAGTACAACCATTGGAGCAGAACAGTTCAACCCAACTTCTTGAAAATTCAACCTTCCCCATCTGAAACGTTTAATGACTGCTATTGCCTAGACTTCAATTCAACCTCCCACCCTCTTCAACCTTCATCACACTAATGGCACAACTGGATTCTAAAGCATTACCTGAAGTTCCACCTAACAAAAACGCAGTTATCTAGGGGTGGATGATCCAAAGCAGTTTTCTTATAAAGATCTACCCACATACGAGATAGCAAAAAGTCGATCCATACAGTACAGGCATTCTTTAGTTATCTTGCGTACATCGCCAAGTCAAACAAACGGTAGTCATGACAATTACAAAACCTCCTTTTTACATAGGTAAGAACAAACTCGAATAAATCATGTTATAGTGACTCATTTATAGAACTAAATAGTAAGTTTAGGTAAATCCTCAGAATGTAATCAGATTTCCTTTGATAATACAATAGAAGTAATTAGTAATGTAGTCACAACTTTCAAACCATTTTCACCAATTCACAAACAAAAACGGCCAAAGTTGACTGGACTCACCAGCAGCTACTTCGAGTTCCAGATCTGCCAGATCTTCTGTGTCATAGATTGAGCCCTCCGACCACGTAGGGACCAGGAAGTCTTCATTGCCGGATGTCGTGTTGAAAGTCGTGTGTGTCACGTTGATCGGTGTGTCGATGACTGGCGGAGTGACGTCAACAGTTACAGGACCAAACACCTGCAGTGCAGAAGTCCCCCATGTTTACAAAGTCAAGAGTACTGTTCAAGAATTGTTGTTATACGAAGGAAGTTACAGCCCGGTTGGAGTTCGACGAAGTGTAATGTCTGTCCACATTTTGTCAACCATGAAATCATTCGTTTCAAGCTACATGAAAGCAACTGATTACACCTGTTTACTCGGGACATCCGGATCCCTTGCTCAGATGAAACGTGCTTTCGGTTTCTTCAAGCAGATGTTTGGAGGGAAAATATTTACTGGTTCAACGATCTTTTTAAAATGAAGAATATAAGTGTTTCTTCAAACATGTACTTGCAGATTACATGATAAAGTTTCCGTACCTTTGAAGTTGACAGGAGAGCCCTGTTCGTAGCCCGGATGACGATGTAAAACAGCGCCCCCTGCGCCAGGTTCGGGTGGTACAGCGTGAGCTCAGGGTGGGACTTTGTTGACGTGTAAGGGTGGATGTCCGGAGAAACTGTTCCTAACTCGGTACTGCTGAGGCCAACTTCATACTCAGCTATCCCGCTTTCATCGTCCCAACCTTCCCATTGGACGTGTAGCTGTGATTATGTATACACACAGAGAAAGAAATAAGAACAGAGTGGTGGCAAACACACATACATACGCACACACACACACACAAACACGCACATACACACCCGCGCACGCGCACGCGTGAACACATACACATACGAACAAGCATAAACACGCACATGGTTATGTGTTGTAAATTTTTTGTGTTAGAAGAGATAAGCCACAAGCACATTTAAAGTTCTTCACAGTTTCCCGTTATCACTCCTTTGGGTTACCTAGTGTGCGAGCTATAAGCTGTGTGC
>NC_049993.1:17315217-17315872 GCF_000003815.2 Branchiostoma floridae
AATTATCCGCGAAGTTATTCAGCTTTACCGGTTTCAGATTTGGGCATTCCGTGCAGTTAACAGAAGTGCGCGTTAATCCGTTGGCTTCTACTCTACCTTACTACATTTGTATCAATTTTCTTCGAACAATGACTGTTTATTAAAGGTAGAGAAGGTGCCTCCGGATTTTCGCGCACTTGAGTTACCTGTAGGGCACGAACAATTCGGAAACAGGGCACGCTGAATATCATGCGCGGACTCTTGTCAGAAATGTGGAGGTAAGCGGGCGATGTGTCGTGCAGAGGCGTTAAACAATTAGACTCGACACTCACGTAATCCTACTTGATTGATTCGTCTGACCCAAAACGATCATATGACAGCCGCAGGGCCGGAGGGTCTACTGTGGAAAGTATTTAGAGCCCTGCGAATCACTTGTAATCTGAAGGAGAGTCAATAGGAGATTATTGCAAATTATAGCTGCGAGCCTACAAACAGATTTAAACGGACCCGCTAGTGAGAAAATTAGCTTCAAAATTGGGCGAAGAATTTCGGAGCTAAATTGCCGCATTGAAGACGATATTTGTATGAACTACTATCAAAACAGATGCGGAAGCTGTATTAACTAATGAGAACAAAGCCATTCTAAAGGATGTTTGGACACTCATATAAGAGTCTA
>NC_049993.1:17315972-17329219 GCF_000003815.2 Branchiostoma floridae
CGGCTATCTCCCTTTGGCCGTCTATACTCCTTTGCCAGCTTTGATACTATTTCTAAGGCACCGTAGGGTCTGCATGGAGACTACCGCTATACTAAGTCCCTTGCCAGCTTTGATACTATCTATAAGGCACCGTAGGGTCTGCTTGGAGACAACAACCATCCTTGCAGCCATCAGTTTAAATGATTGACGATTCATAGATTGATAGAGCAAAAGCGTCATCTAGCGAAACGTACGGTAAATAGCACCGTGTAAGGGCTATGCCTACCTTCCTAAATCCAGGGAGGTTGATATCATCAGACCACGAGTATGTTACCTGCAAAACTGTTACCCAGATAGGGATGATAATTTGTCAGGGGAGTTTGGTTGCCATAGGGTCTCATTTGCCGGCACAGTTCAAGGTAAATGTTACCATACAACAGTCCATCCATAACCCATTAGGAACTTGGCGTCTGGTGAAGGCTAACGTTACCGCTAGTTCACCTTTATCCGTGGTGTCCTTTATATCCGTTGTTTTTAAAAAATAGGGTATTTAGGGTTATCAAGTCGGTGGATACTGCAATATTTTGAAAATAACCACAACATTTTGAAAATTTAACATGTTGAAAACCATGGTCTGTGGACGTGATATCTACAAAAAAACATCTTTTAAAACAACGGATTAAGGCTACCCTACGGATAAAGGTCAACTAGCGTTACATGAAAAGAACGACTCTAATCGCTTTCAGTAAAAGAGGAATAAGCTGTCCAGGGGCAAAGGGGCAAAGGTACCTTTTCTTTTGAAAAGCATTATTGAAATTGGTGGATGTCAAAGAAAATATGACAATATTATTAACAAACATGGCAGCACTTAAACAGACCAACGGATAATTGAAAATCCACGAACAACTAACATGTATCAATCAACCCCAATACCATAAACATCGTGCCTAAATAAAAGACAATTGTTCACTAATAAAGAAGAAAATCGGACATGTTTTGTTTTTTTCAGTACACCTTTGCTACAAATCAAACAGCACATCTAACCCTACCCAGCTGTCACGGAGCCAATCAAAATTATGTCACGCTGTCGCCATAGCAACGGTAGACCATAATAATCTACAAGTGGTTGTTACTGTAGTCTGCGTTGATTGACGCATAATGCAGATTGAGATCCTTTGATGTTCGCCGTGACGTCTGTTTATATGACGTACACGTACTATCTACAGTTACTGGTGTTTAGTACACACGATGCTGTGTGTTCGCTACCATCGATCAGACAATGACAGGCGGACGCAGATGGCGGCATAATGTTGTTCATAAGTATTACTGTTTTGTGTTGAAGCAGCTTTAAAAATCTTTTGATATTTCATAGCTAGCGGCAGTCTACATATATCAACATATGCCGTTCTTACAACTGATTTCTATCCTTTGTTTCCAGAATGTATACTTCGATGAAAAGGTATGCGCAAAAATGAGCTGATAAGGTACATGTATATGCAAATATAAGCTACTGACTATATATTGGCGTCGACCAGCCGAGTGCCAAGGCTATAGTATAGTGGACCGGAGATCAAGAGGTCCCAGCTGCAGGTTTGATTCCTGACATTGCTGGTTGACGTTGTTTCAACACAACTTTCCTCACTCCGTCCAGGTGGCGGTGGAAGGAGAGGGATGGGCTCCACCTTCCAATACCGTGCCGTAGGGCAGACACAGTGGATAACATCCCACTGCCCTTCCGGCTCAGAAAAGCTCCGGGACTACCTTTCGTAAACTTTCTAAATCAATGAAAAGATGACTGACGTAAGCTAATTTCCAAGCAGATCCTACGGTGCCATAAGATAGTATCAAAGCTGGCCAAGGAGTATAGCCGCCGATTAGCCGGCCAATGGGAGTCAAAGTTAGTGGCACCAGAGATCTGCCTTCACTGGAACAGGGAGGAGCATTTCTATTGAATAAAGGTGTCTCTGCCCCTCCCTGTGCCATATTGACAGCTACACAAATATCCGAGGTGCTAATGATTTTACGAGCAATTTATATCTTTATTGGGACAAGTTCATTGACCCGCGCACATCCCTGTAGGAGATCTGCGCCTACGGTGGGTTTGATACTGTATTACGCGGCCACCGTGGATCTGCTTGGAGATTAGACGTAAGCTATGATGTAATCTTGACCACTGCCCACTGCCCCTACTGTCCCCAAAACACTTAGGGACTACTTTTGACCTTAAGCCACTGACCTGAGACAGGTATGATGTATTCGTGATCACATCCCAAAATACCGAGATGTTTACTTTACTTCTAATCCAGGATGCTCTGTTGTATCAACAACACCTGTTCATGTCAAACCGAGCGTTTTAATGGCAACGATCACAAAAGTAGAGTTCCTCCTTTCTTCATTCTTCGATAAGAGACTGTATCAAATACGCACGCGAAACCTTCATGACGTAACACATCAGTGCTCCTTCCCATTATTGTAGAGCTAAGAAAAAAACGTAGGAGGGGGTACATGGATGATAGGTTTGAAGTTACTACATGTACAAGGTGCCAAAGTTTGACATCCACACATCATAATTGACACACTGCTTTGAACAGAAGTCTAAGCCCCAAAAACATGAATTACCCAATTTACCGACCGGCGGATAGCCTGCAAAAGACTGGCTGAAATCCCATGGCAACTTATTTGTCCCTATTTGGCCAAAATCTTCGCCTTTTTTACCACCCAGCTGACACGTCTGCTTGGGGACTTGCAGTGCTGGCCTCAGAGTTAATTTGGCGTGACGACATGCTCACGACCCTGAAAACGACCCAACCCAATAACTCTCGCCGGGAGTCACAGCAAAACAATTTCTTGTCAATTACGGGGAAACATCGCCAGAGGGATGTGCATGGCACGCAGTGACCAGGCGCTCAGCTCGCATCATCCATGGTGTACGGTAGCTGACACACGTACAAAACATGGATACATGCATGCCCTGTTTTGGGTTCTCTCACTATACTGACGATAGTAGTTTAACAAACGAACGCGCAAGTAATCGGCACGTTGGCTTACCTTTTACACTGTTCATCTTGTTCTATTCTTACCAGCAGTTCAGGAACGGTTGCTATGATCGAGGAAAACTATGGCCGGGATTCGAACCCACAACTCCTGGTTTTCCCCGAGTCACTATTAAAGTATGTATCCAACGACTACTGCAGCCTGTCGATTCACCCGACCCTGCGGTCAAAGTTCCTGGGTCATGGCGGCATCTGTCCGGGACCGAGGCTAAATTTAGCCTGGCGACCTCCATATCGAGAACACAGCTTTATTTCGAGTTCTCCGACGGTCCTGCGATCAGCCGGGACCGGCTATTTTTGTCGCTCATGATTAATCTCCAAGCAGATCCTACGGCGGCATAAGATAGTATCAAAAGCTGGCAGAGGAGTAAGAGTTTTAGTCTGCATGAGGTCCATGTGAAATTCTTAGCCTCTACCAGGCTCCTCAGGGCGCTAAAAGTAAAAAAATAATAGAAATTGGACAAATATAGACAGATAAGATGCCAGAGGTCGCAAACCATACTCCTCGGACAGCTAGCTCTTCTGGCATGTTATGTGTCCAAATTTCTACTATTTGTGGTGATTTGATGAAGTTCAAAGTAAAGCAGACCAAATGGAGTCAGACGGGTGCTGAAGGCGGCTGACCTCCTCTGGACGGCTAGACTCCTTGGGCAGATCTTATGTCACCGGGAATCTGCTTTGAGATTATCTTATGACCCCCAGTCCGACCGCAGGCCGACCCACCCTGTCAAACTGGTCGCGACAGATATTATAAACAACACAGCATAAAGTGAAATTGTGAAAATTTGTGTCCCATATATCTATCTTAGAGTAGACCTACGTATACCCACTTTACTAAACAGACCTTCCAAGTTATAATCATTCACAACCCACTTGTCAGACTGGTCGAGTCGGGACAAATAACAACACGACAGAAACTAATAATCTACGCCTACTTTATTAATATAGAAAGATATGAAAAATCCTAGCTTGTGGTAAGCCCAAAAGGCCGCCCAAAGGCAAAAAGCTAGTCACTAAACAGACCCTGCAAGTTATTCACGTCTCACTTGTGATCATGATTCCCCTGTCAGACTGGTCGCGACAGAAAACAACAAAGCAGAAGCTGTGAAAATTTACGTCTCATTTAGCTCAGAATAATTCAAAATCCTACAGCTAGCTTGCCGAAGGCGAAAACCCGCCAAAACAGATCTTCCGACACCACTCACTTTCCTTTTCCATAGGGGCGAGCTCCAAGGTTTAAAATCCTCCTGAGGTCCGGCATTTTTTGCTGTGTGACACAGATTTTCACCACTGTCATGTTGGAGCGAAAAGAGTTCCGAAATTGGCGAAATTAATTTGCCGGAAAGACAAAGCAAATTTTGGTCTCTGTACATTAGCCGTCTTAAGGTGGGTTCACACGTGCGTATATGTTTTAGTCTGTATGAGGTCCGTATGGACGTTTTAGCCTCTACCAGGCTCCTCAGGGCGCTGGAAAAATAGTAGAAATTGGATAAATATAGACAGATAAGATGTCAGAGGTCGCAAACCATACTCCTCGGACAGCTAGCTCTTCTGGCATGTTATGTGTCCATATTTCTACTATTTTTCCAGCGATACGTATACGTGGAACCCTAGGCCTGTAGTGGCTAAGAATCGCACACGGACCTCATAGTCATACGGACTAAAACATATACATGTACGCACGTGTGAACCCGACCAGTTTCGACTTTACTCTACAACCCCATGGCCATCTTCCTAGCCACCATAGTAGGCTCTCTGTGGCCTTTTAATCTCCATGAAAAATGGAGATATATCTTTGCCTTTGGGCGTGTCTGTGTGTCTGTCTGTCAGTTTTTTTTTCGTCTTTTTTGGCTCATAATATACTTTTGCTTGCCATTTCTTTTTGTACTAGGTCGCTTGCCAATTGACCCCGTAGCAAAAGTGTATTATGAGTAAAAAAAAGACTGAAAAAAATGCCCACAGAGAGCCTGCTATGGAGGCTACATCTTCCAACCCCTGAAGGAGTCTGCAGTTGAGACTAGCGGCGCATATCTGAGCCAGGAATGCGCCAAAGTTTCCGCGAGGGAAGGCCACGGACCGGTCAAGGGCGCCCTACATCCCCCTGGACATTCCGGGGCAGTAGGAATGCAGACTTACTACACGCACTGTTAAGGCTTAGGTCACATTTCCAAGCCGGGGCCCGGCCGGGATGTTTTAAAAAACGAAAAATCAAATTGTATACCTAGAAAAATACGCAAATTATGCCCTTAGATCTGATTTTGACACTTTGTGTATTGCCCGACCGGGCCCCTTTTTTTTTAGATGTGACCTAAGCCTTTATAGGTGGACTCTCACTGCACTTGGGGCACTTCAGGGTTCGTTCACTGCGGCACTGTTGTGTTATTTTCGCGATTTTTGATGATTAAGATATTGCGTAATACGTAAACGTATGACTTAGAAGACAACAAAATACACAAAACGGAAGAAAATTAGTTCTTTATCTCTGAGCTTCGTTGAGTCATCTACGAACCCCGCAGTGCCGCATCGGCGCCGCAAGTGCAGTGAGAGTCCACTCTAATACAGGCAAGAACTGATCTACAAGCAGATGTAGTAGTTGGGGTTGTTCTTTGGGTCTTCTGTGGTCGTTTTAGTGCGCTTCTATGCATCTATTTAGTAGTAAATGGAACAGAAAACAGCGTGGACCTTTAAATGTGGTAGGGACGTATAAAACCACAAAAGGGCGCAGAACCAAAAGACAAAGAAAGACGTCGACCGAGTAGCATTTTTTGAAGACCAGGTCAAAGCAGAGGTTACCTTCTTCTAACTTGCTTTTGCTTTGTAACCCCGGTCCCTTCGGTTGTCAGAAAGCGAGAACAAGTTAGTGATTTCTCCCTCCCACCAACTTCTGCTTGGAGATTTAAGGCGACTTAGGCGAGCGACAAAGTTAAAACGAAAAGCGAGAAAGCTCGACCATATTGTGGATACCATCTTCTTTGTTACCTTATCAAATACACATATATTTATTGTATGACATATCATTGGCAAGCTTATAGAATATGATTAGAAAGCGACGAGTACCCGGACAGATTACCAGTATGTACCGTACGGTAACTGGCGAAACGCACCATTGCATGAAACTAAGAAGTGCCGAAAATTTGAATTGCTGATAAGTGTATTCCGACTGCATTCTAGCATAGCTCCTTCTTCCGAGCGCAACAAATAAAATGGAATGAACCCAATGGCTACAGGAGGTAGATCGTATCTACGTTGGTGGGGAACTAGTTTTGGGGTCGCGATTTTATCGGTGGAATGCGTTCTCCACTAACTACTCCAAGTAAAGTGTTTTGAGACATACATTTCCACAAAAGTAGAAAGGGACAGCAACTTGCTCGTTTTTTCACTAGAAAGCGGTTTTGTGGCTTACCGGTTCTCTCTCCATGGAAAGGTGGACTAGAAGATCGTGATCTCCTTTTCCGATGATGATATTTCCCATTTTCTGACATGACTTACTGGACTATGTCGCGCAATAAAGTTCTCTATGTAAGTGTCACACTCTCTGCACATTGTGGGATTTCATAACTTCGTATGTGGACCCGGAAACACCTATAGAGTCGAACATTATGATTAGAAGACGGTCACAATCTCCCCACGTCTGCTTGAAGAGCACCTTACAGGAATCCGGAAATGGTTGCTAGACAATACAGACAATACAGAGACAATTAAACGAAACACAAACACATGACTACTCCAGGACTGCGACACAAAATCAGGTCAGCTAAAGTTGGAGACGAAGATAAACTTTACAAACTGAAATATTGATGAAGTGCCTACAATTGTGAACAATGTAAGTAGCGTTGGTAGTGACAGCTATACGTTCCTGATATAATTTCTCCTGTTTGAACCCCTTGAGTTGATTTTGCTAAGAGTAAGTTGGAGAAAAATGTAGCAATCACAGACTGAACTCGAGCGAAGCACTGCCTTTTCCGAAAACTTATCATATGAATTATTGTTTATATTTCAAAGCTGAACTGTTTGGTATTGTTGCTATTTTCGCTCCCAGGTCCCGGACGTTATCAGAACCAGCTAGCGCTGCAGACGAGAGTTCAAAATAAACAAACTTTCTCTGGACGGGAGTACTAGAATATACAAACTGTCATGATTCGTACCTCCGAAAAACAAGATTGGCCCTTCCGTCCCTACTTTGAGCTGCTCCTACAAGTTCAGAAGATTTTTTGTGCACTATAACCTATTATATGTATATTCTTTCTACACACCAGGTGGAAACAGGTGATGTTGTGATATAAACAAAGGCGTGATCATAAATCAAAGGTCCGGCGGACACGAACTCTGGCTGTAGCGAGCTGGTGGCGTCTGTCTGTACTATAACTGGGACTCCGACAATCTGCTCCTCATCTCAGCCGTACTCCACCAGTCTTCAGTATAAACAGACCACCAGAGCTTCCCCACAAAACTCCTTTCGGGATTCCAAACCAGCTTGGTTTAATCCCCTTGCTTATAAATGACTCCGCGTCTGTACATAGCGTTTATATGTGGGCGATCATAAATCTGAACCTACCGGTCGCCTTGCCGTGGCCGCTTCCCTTGGGCGTCGCTTTGGCCGCCATGGTGCGTACGTCGCTTGGAGGGGCAGGTCACAAGACTTCGGGGTCCCCGGACCACTGACCTCGCTCTCCGGACCGCCTCAAGTCAAAAGTCGAAGGTTAAGGCCTCTCCAAGACAGTGGTGTGTGGAGAGGACACCATGGCTGGAGCAGAAGCCGTGTGTTCTACCCGCGATGACCCCGGATGTTTTGTGAGGCGCGTGATACACCGCGGCAGGCACGGAGAGACTGACTGGCTGTTTACCTGTCCGGGCCGCCCCGCGGAATTGTCTGCCCGCGCGCTGATTGGAGCGCCGCGCGCGATAAAGGCTCCTGCTGCATACCGCAATTATCTACTCTCCAAGCAGAGGTTGGGCCTAAGGTCTGGCTTGTTTTGTGGAGTCTTTTTATGTCTCCCGGTACAAAATAGCAAGCCCGATAAAAACGTCAAAAACAGCCGGAGCCTAACCTCTGCTTGGAGAGTAAATTATCTTCTCTCCAAGCAGAGGTTGGGCCTAAGGTCTGGCTTGTTCGGGGGAGTCTTTTATGCGTACGTTTTCGTAGGGCTTTCTGTTTTCTCAGGTTTTATAGAAAAGAAAAAAAAATAGAAGGCTTGAGAAGACACCAAAAACAAGAGTACTAGTATTAGTAACTCAAGAAAGTGCTGTCAATTCATTCTCCAAGCAGAAGTTAGGTCCGGCTTGTTTTGGAAGCCTTAACGCGTTTTGTCTTATCATATCTCCAAGCAGATTCACCACTGGCACCAGTATCAAAGCTTGCTAAGGAGAGCGGCTGGCCAGAGGGAGTCTTCAGTCATCACCGGTAGCCAGACACACTTCTAGGCCGGCTTCACTCCTCTGGCAGCTTTTGATGCAATCTACCGTAGGATCTGCTTGGAGATTAGGGTCTGCTTGGAGATTACGTTTTGTCGGGCTTTCTGTTTTCGCGCAGCTTCTCCCTTTGTCCTCCGACCAAAAGGACAGATAAAAAAAATGGCAAAACAGAAAGCCTCACGAAACGCCTTAAAGACTAACCTCTGCTTGGAAAATACAAGTACATTGTCAGCACTGCTTGGGTTGCCGTGTCGTTCTTATGTAATCACGCGTTATAAAGGAGGATATGAACACCACCTGTGGCACGTAACGTTACTGTGTTATAGCAATGAACAAACAAATAACTCTAGAACTGCACCCCATATTGTACATGATAAAAGCAAGACCTTGAGCATGCTGTAATCAGTGTCCTTGTTTCCATGCCAATGTGGATGCCAAGGACTGGGGCCACTTCGAGGGGAAGGAACGAAATAAGAAACTCCAAGAACATTTCAATAGTAGAAGAAGAAGAAGAAATCACACCCTCCTTGCTAGCACACCCTTTCCATTACAGGCAACTACCTCTCAGAGACAGAGACCAAAAAATTGACACATCGCTCAACGAATTTTCAAGTAGATAAAGGAATAGTCTTTTTACGTTTTGTGTGTTGTTATTTTGTAGATAGTACCTTTTCATGTTGCATTATATTCCAAGTATGAAATCAGAGCTAATGCAAATCCTATTTGGTCTCTGTATGATCGTCACTCAGCGATCACCGTCTAGCGGGAAAGAGGCCCTGAACTGGATCCCTTGCATAGCAACTATCTATAGCCCTCAGTTTGTAAACTTGATAACTATGTCGCTTAAAGCTAATCAAATGACGAGATTTTGTTTGCAACGTTATCGGTAAGATACGACTACCACATAATAATCTCTGACTTATCCCAAAGCTGAACCAGGCATGGTAGTCAATAATGCTTGTCCGTTTCCATGCAGCGCTACCATCAAAGTGCCATAAATAAATATAGTGAGGTGGCGCTGGTGTGAAGTTGTAAACAACAAGGACGTCACGACTGCAGCCATGTACTCATATATGTCTAACCATACATAAGTACATGTAGTAATATTGATAACGGGGTTACATTGTTTACATTTTGTACAAGATGACAGAGAACATTATTTATAGAATCAACCTTCTTCTGAATATTCCCGAAAAAAACGTAGAGGTTTCTAGCAAACGATATCTACATCAACCTCCTTGTCCACAGCAAGAAATTACATTTCATGAACCAGAATACCCCAGGAAGACGATCGACCATAAAAGAAGCAATTACAGTAATAAAGCCCTTGGTCTATGTTAGCATTGTGGAGTCAAGTGCACACCGTACTGTGTCAAGTGCCATGTGACTAACTGATTTTTATCTAGATCTCAGACCAAAGCGGATACATAATATGAATATGAATATTATAACATCTTCTGTGACAAAAGTGAAACTACTACTATACAAGTCAGAAGTAAATCTGTCATGTAAACTTCAGGAAACTCGACTTGTGGTTACCTATATGTAGCGTATAACAATAAGAAGACAACTCAAAAGAACATGACGATATGGCTCAAAGAACAACAAGAGAAATGAGAATTTTCAAGCGGTGAGATCAGTTCTTATTGCATAACAGAGCCGCCCACGCAGGACCGACTTGTGTAATGTATAGCACCCAAGTCAAGATAGCGAGAAATCTGTTCAATGTCAAGAACATCGATCAAAACAGTAGCCACACACACTTAAGACATTTAGAAACTTAAGACATGTTGTGGTTTAGCAGTCTTACTTTGGTTGGCGCCACTGCTGATCGTTCGCGTCAACGTTTTCTTGGGAGCAACGGCGGCCTTCTTAGTCGTCATTCCCGTTTTCTTGGCGCTTGTTGCTCCCGTGCTAGTCTTCCGTTCCGACTGTGACTGCGTCCTTGATCTCCGCTGTGTTGTGACGTTCTGCGGCAAAGTTTTGCGCTCTGAGCCCGCTTTCCTCTGCATGCTTGTTGATCACGGTGTTGGCGCGGTTTTAATGACTGTTTAATCGTTGCTCGGTGCGAGAAGGTGTTTGTGATTTACAGAGGTGAGATATTTAAGGCGACGGTAAATATAATAAAGATACGAAAGGACTTTCGTCGCAAATTTAAACAATAAATGATCGCACGTAGAGTTAGCCTCGATACAGCAGACTCCGTGCAGGTTACTTTATTTTGCCTTCTTTCTGACGGTATCATGGCAGCGTTTTGCTTGTATTGTGCCATGAAGTCTACCGTTTTTTTCCCCACAACATTGAAGGCCATTATGCAGTTTACGTTGTTGAAATTACAGCTCTTTACGTAATTGAAAAGAGAAATCACAGCGATAGGAAAGATGTGGACCGCGCAGTCCATTTTTAAGGCCACCATAGAGGCATCGACTGAACGAAAACCTGACATGATACTACAATAAAACTTGCCTACTGTAGGTTTCCTAGAAATAAAATGTCTTTATCATCAGTGAGAAACTATGCTACTCATTTTTCTATAAGGCTTAGAAGACGAAGTCAAAAAGGTACTTTAGGTGTTTTGCCAGTGTCCTAAACCTGTAACTTAACGTTCACACCACAATGACTCCTCGACCTAAGCGTCAAAACAGACACCATTGTCTTTGAAGTTTGCACCTACATGAATGTTTCAAACATGATTTCACGGATGTAAGCATAACGGTTCTCAATCCCCATGTTGAATCCCATGCATGTCAACATCTATGTTATGAACCATTTTATATTGATCTTTAGCGTAATGTGAAGACAGTGGCTCTGACAAGGGATTTGAATGACACTCAAAACGACTTGCCTATCAGCTATTGCCTGATCAGAATGCGCGGTATGTTAAGTTGATTGTACAGGGAGGAGAGTATATCACATGATATCGCCTCATGTCAACATGTCTACATTCCGGGCGAGACTTACATCATTGCCCCGCTGTTTGGTGATTTATTGTATCGCCTATTCCACAAGTCGCGTTTCCCGATCACCTATAATCGTGTGCTATTAATGACAAGGAAGTGAGATATATCCGCAGTGAGGGCGCGAGTGAATGTGATGACTGTTTATAGATTGTGCAAATACTGTGCGACGGATGCAGTGGAAGATGAAATACATTTTATATGTAACTGCCCCCATTATGAGGATGAAAGAAACAACCTTTTCGACACAATCAATACAATATTTCCAACTTTATACCAGTTGGTAGACCTCCAAAAAACTATATTCCTGTTGAAATAACAGAACCCACTAATCATTAAAGACGTGAGACTTTTCATCAGCCACTGCCTCCAAAGAAGAAGTCAAACCTCCCAGTAAACAATGTAGAATCATGTATATAGATAGCTGTATAGAATAGACACTTGTTACTTTTTACTCATCTGTACCCTTGCAATTAGCCTTCGGGCATGAATTTGCAAATGAATAAATAAATACAATCTCCAAGCAGATCCTACTGTAAAAAGAGTCTCTTTATTCAGTGACGTACCGACCTGATGAAACTATTCACAGATCCGACTGTAGCATAGATAGTAACAGCTGGCAGGAGGAGTGAAGCAAGCCTAGGAGTGTGTTTGGCTACCCTGTGAGCGAGCGCGCCGGCGTGTGGGTTTGTTGGCAGTGTTTGATTGAGTGTATGGGTGAGTACGTGTTTGTGTGAAAGCAAGGAGGCTGAAAAGAGAAGCCTTCTTGGTGGGAGTGAGCGATAGTGTGGAAGTATGAGGATGTGAGTTGTAATTGTGAGTCAGTATGTGTAAGTGTGTATGACTCGATGTGAGTGATTGTGGCATCTCCCATTCATCTAATACAAAAATAAAGAAAGTTGGAGGCTACAGGTTATATGAGGTCAAGTTCAAGGGTCAAATGAATTATATCAACGTTTATGATAATGCCTACCTACCTACCTAGTCCCTTGACCTCCTGGTCGTTGGGGGGACAAGGTAGATATAAAGATGGAAGGTTGTCTCCAGGACCGTCTGCCTTCTGCTACAGCTTGTCTTTCCTGCAGGTTGAGGGATGTCCAATAATAATGCCAGGTGATGGTAAAATCCATTTGCCTATCCTGTGATGTCGTTCATATCTATATCGCTAGAGGTCATCACTGCACGAAATGGAGTCTGGGTTACTTCAGGTCAGCTGGAAGTTCAAAGGTCACTCATCAGCTGGTGCTTCGGCAAGCAAAATTTTCGTGCGGCCACGTCGCCTTTTGCGGAGGTTTTTAAGATGGTGAAAGTGGTTTTCCTGCACCCTGACCTGGGGATCGGGGGCGCCGAGAGACTTGTGGTGGACGCGGCGCTGGCGCTGAAGTCCCGCGGACACGAGGTGCGGTTCCTGACGGCACACCACGACCCGGGTCACTGCTTCCCCGAGACTCGGGACGGTATGTTTCTTTCTCTCTTTCTTTCTTAGACAGTAGACTGTTTCTACCCGCTTCTTTCTTCCGGGGGCACCGAGAGGCTTGTGGTGGACGCGGCGCTGGCGCTGAAGTCCCGCGGGCACGACGTGCGGTTCCTGACGGCACACCACGACCCGGGTCACTGCTTCCCCGAGACTCGGGACGGTATGTATACTTAGTAACTCACTACTTGGATACCAGACCCCAGTCGATCTCAAAAGTATCTATCGTGTAGGGTAGATATTTTTGAAATCGGGCAGGGGTCTTGTAAACGCTGCCTTGTAAACAGGCTACAAACTACTACATGTGCTATGATTTTTAAACTGATCCGTTGTGACAGCGATCTCGCCCCCCGTGATCTCGCCCCCCCCCCC